>NW_027189147.1:1509318-1528966 GCF_040958095.1 Procambarus clarkii | reverse complement strand
AATTAATTCTAATGAAACACATTGATTTTTATCATTTGTATTGGAAACAACATCTTTATCTGTCTTTTCTAGAATCGAAATAATACAAACCTCGCTTTATGATTTGAAGTATGATTTCCTCAAATTTGGAAAAATAGCGATTTTTCACGTTTTTCATGTAGTGTGATTACGTAAATATATTCGTTTTTACCAATATTTCGATACTGCTTCATGTTTTCTCACGATATGTGATTTGGCCTTCAAATCTCAGAATTTCGCAAATTTTGCATTTTTGCAATTTTTGCAAGTTTTCAAAAAAAAATCATCGAATTTAGCAATATTTTGCCGTTTGTCATCCCTTTTTCCTTCATGTGATTTACTCAAAATATCATCGAATTAGGCAATATTTTGCCGTTTTCCACGTTTTTGTGAATTTTCAGTTTATTTTTAATAATTCATTATTTATACGATAAAAATGATGCAAACACATAATTGATTAGAAAATAACCTTAAATACTTCATTTTCAATCAACTATTTGTTTCTCGTTAAAATACTGAGTAAGATGATGAAAAGTGGGGAAGTTCGTTTTTATTGCATATATCGACGTTTCAGCCGGATTAGAGCGGTTTTACGTGTACATCTTCCATTGGTAATATAAACGGAAAATCAGGAACATTTTAGTTAATTCTAATGCAAACACATTGATTTCTATCATTTGTATTGGAAACAACATCTTTATATGTCTTTTTCTAGGATCTAAATAATACGAAACCTCGCTAGATGATTTGAAGTTAAAATCCTCAAATTTGGTAATATAGCGATTTTTTTCACGTTTTTCATGTATTGTGATTGTACGTAAATATATTAGTTTATACCAATATTACGATAATTCTTCATGTTTTCTCACGATATGTGATTTGGCTTTCAAATCTCAGATTTCGCAAATTTTGCATTTTAAGCAAGTTTTCTTGCATTTTGTTTGTACTAAAAATTACATCGAATTTAGCAATATTTGACGTTAAATATCCCCTTTTCCTTTAAGTGATTTTAGCAAAATATCATCGAATTAGGCCGAATATTTTGCCGTTTTTCCACATTTTTGTGAATTTTCAGTTTATTGGTATTAATTCATTAAATATATGATAAAAATTATGCAAACACATTATTGGTTAGAAATTAACCTTAAATACTTCATTTTCAATCAACTATTTGTTTCTCGGTAAAATACTGAGTAAGATATTGAAAAGCGGAGAAGTTCTGTTTTTATTGCATTTATAGACGCTTCAGCTGGATTACAGCGGTTTTACGTGTACATCTTCCATTGGTAATATAAACGGAAAATCAGGAACATTTTAGTTAATTCTAATGAAAACACATTGATTTTTATCATTTGTATTGGAAACAACATCTTTATCTGTCTTTTCTAGAATCGAAATAATACAAAACCTCGCTTTATGATTTGTAGTATGATTTCCTCAAATTTGGAAAAATAGCGATTTTTCACGTTTTTCATGTAGTGTGACATTAACGTAAATATATTCGTTTTTACCAATATTTCGATACTGCTTCATGTTTTCTCACGATATGTGATTTGGCCTTCAAATCTCAGAATTTCGCAAATTTTGCATTTTTAAGCAAGTTTTCAATCAAAAAATCATCGAATTTAGCAATATTTTGACGTTTGTCATCTCCTTTTTCCTTCATGTGATTTAATCAAAATATCATCGAATTAGGCAATATTTTGCCGTTTTCCACGTTTTTTGTGAATTTTCAGTTTATTTTTAATAATTCATTATTTATACGATAAAAATGATGCAAACACATAATTGATTAGAAAATAACCTTAAATACTTCATTTTCAATCAACTATTTGTTTCTCGTTAAAATACTGAGTAAGATGATGAAAAGGGGAGAAGTTCTGTTTTTATTGCATATATCGACGTTTCAGCTGGATTAGAGCGGTTTTACGTGTACATCTTCCATTGGTAATATAAACGGAAAATCAGGAACATTTTAATTAATTCTAATGCAAACACATTGATTTCTATCATTTGTATTGGAAACAACATCTTTATATGTCTTTTCTAGGATCTAAATAATACGAAACCTCGCTAGATGATTTGAAGTTAAAATCCTCAAATTTGGTAATATAGCGATTTTTTTCACGTTTTTCATGTATTGTGATTGTACGTAAATATATTAGTTTATACCAATATTACGATAATTCTTCATGTTTTCTCACGATATGTGATTTGGCTTTCAAATCTCAGAATTTCGCAAATTTTGCATTTTAAGCAAGTTTTCTTGCATTTTGTTTTGTACTAAAAATCATCGAATTTAGCAATATTTTGACGTTAAATATCCCCTTTCCTTTAAGTGATTTTAGCAAAATATCATCGAATTAGGCCGAATATTTTGCCGTTTTTCCACATTTTTGTGAATTTTCAGTTTATTGGTATTAATTCATTAAATATATGATAAAAATTATGCAAACACATTATTGATTAGAAATTAACCTTAAATACTTCATTTTCAATCAACTATTTGTTTCTCGGTAAAATACTGAGTAAGATATTGAAAAGCGGAGAAGTTCTGTTTTTATTGCATTTATAGACGCTTCAGCTGGATTACAGCGGTTTTACGTGTACATCTTCCATTGGTAATATAAACGGAAAATCAGGAACATTTTAGTTAATTCTAATGAAAACACATTGATTTTTATCATTTGTATTGGAAACAACATCTTTATCTGTCTTTTCTAGAATCGAAATAATACAAAACCTCGCTTTATGATTTGTAGTATGATTTCCTCAAATTTGGAAAAATAGCGATTTTTCACGTTTTTCATGTAGTGTGACATTAACGTAAATATATTCGTTTTTACCAATATTTCGATACTGCTTCATGTTTTCTCACGATATGTGATTTGGCCTTCAAATCTCAGAATTTCGCAAATTTTGCATTTTTAAGCAAGTTTTCAATCAAAAAATCATCGAATTTAGCAATATTTTGACGTTTGTCATCTCCTTTTTCCTTCATGTGATTTAATCAAAATATCATCGAATTAGGCAATATTTTGCCGTTTTCCACGTTTTTGTGAATTTTCAGTTTATTTTTAATAATTCATTATTTATACGATAAAAATGATGCAAACACATAATTGATTAGAAAATAACCTTAAATACTTCATTTTCAATCAACTATTTGTTTCTCGTTAAAATACTGAGTAAGATGATGAAAAGGGGAGAAGTTCTGTTTTTATTGCATATATCGACGTTTCAGCTGGATTAGAGCGGTTTTACGTGTACATCTTCCATTGGTAATATAAACGGAAAATCAGGAACATTTTAATTAATTCTAATGCAAACACATTGATTTCTATCATTTGTATTGGAAACAACATCTTTATATGTCTTTTCTAGGATCTAAATAATACGAAACCTCGCTAGATGATTTGAAGTTAAAATCCTCAAATTTGGTAATATAGCGATTTTTTTCACGTTTTTCATGTATTGTGATTGTACGTAAATATATTAGTTTATACCAATATTACGATAATTCTTCATGTTTTCTCACGATATGTGATTTGGCTTTCAAATCTCAGAATTTCGCAAATTTTGCATTTTAAGCAAGTTTTCTTGCATTTTGTTTTGTACTAAAAATCATCGAATTTAGCAATATTTTGACGTTAAATATCCCCTTTTCCTTTAAGTGATTTTAGCAAAATATCATCGAATTAGGCCGAATATTTTGCCGTTTTTCCACATTTTTGTGAATTTTCAGTTTATTGGTATTAATTCATTAAATATATGATAAAAATTATGCAAACACATTATTGGTTAGAAATTAACCTTAAATACTTCATTTTCAATCAACTATTTGTTTCTCGGTAAAATACTGAGTAAGATATTGAAAAGCGGAGAAGTTCTGTTTTTATTGCATTTATAGACGCTTCAGCTGGATTACAGCGGTTTTACGTGTACATCTTCCATTGGTAATATAAACGGAAAATCAGGAACATTTTAGTTAATTCTAATGAAAACACATTGATTTTTATCATTTGTATTGGAAACAACATCTTTATCTGTCTTTTCTAGAATCGAAATAATACAAAACCTCGCTTTATGATTTGTAGTATGATTTCCTCAAATTTGGAAAAATAGCGATTTTTCACGTTTTTCATGTAGTGTGACTTAACGTAAATATATTCGTTTTTACCAATATTTCGATACTGCTTCATGTTTTCTCACGATATGTGATTTGGCCTTCAAATCTCAGAATTTCGCAAATTTTGCATTTTTAAGCAAGTTTTCAATCAAAAAATCATCGAATTTAGCAATATTTTGACGTTTGTCATCTCCTTTTTCCTTCATGTGATTTAATCAAAATATCATCGAATTAGGCAATATTTTGCCGTTTTCCACGTTTTTGTGAATTTTCAGTTTATTTTTAATAATTCATTATTTATACGATAAAAATGATGCAAACACATAATTGATTAGAAAATAACCTTAAATACTTCATTTTCAATCAACTATTTGTTTCTCGTTAAAATACTGAGTAAGATGATGAAAAGGGGAGAAGTTCTGTTTTTATTGCATATATCGACGTTTCAGCTGGATTAGAGCGGTTTTACGTGTACATCTTCCATTGGTAATATAAACGGAAAATCAGGAACATTTTAATTAATTCTAATGCAAACACATTGATTTCTATCATTTGTATTGGAAACAACATCTTTATATGTCTTTTCTAGGATCTAAATAATACGAAACCTCGCTAGATGATTTGAAGTTAAAATCCTCAAATTTGGTAATATAGCGATTTTTTTCACGTTTTTCATGTATTGTGATTGTACGTAAATATATTAGTTTATACCAATATTACGATAATTCTTCATGTTTTCTCACGATATGTGATTTGGCTTTCAAATCTCAGAATTTCGCAAATTTTGCATTTTAAGCAAGTTTTCTTGCATTTTGTTTTGTACTAAAAATCATCGAATTTAGCAATATTTTGACGTTAAATATCCCCTTTTCCTTTAAGTGATTTTAGCAAAATATCATCGAATTAGGCCGAATATTTTGCCGTTTTTCCACATTTTTGTGAATTTTCAGTTTATTGGTATTAATTCATTAAATATATGATAAAAATTATGCAAACACATTATTGGTTAGAAATTAACCTTAAATACTTCCTTTTCAATCAACTATTTGTTTCTCGGTAAAATACTGAGTAAGATATTGAAAAGCGGAGAAGTTCTGTTTTTATTGCATTTATAGACGCTTCAGCTGGATTACAGCGGTTTTACGTGTACATCTTCCATTGGTAATATAAACGGAAAATCAGGAACATTTTAGTTAATTCTAATGAAAACACATTGATTTTTATCATTTGTATTGGAAACAACATCTTTATCTGTCTTTTCTAGAATCGAAATAATACAAAACCTCGCTTTATGATTTGTAGTATGATTTCCTCAAATTTGGAAAAATAGCGATTTTTCACGTTTTTCATGTAGTGTGACATTAACGTAAATATATTCGTTTTTACCAATATTTCGATACTGCTTCATGTTTTCTCACGATATGTGATTTGGCCTTCAAATCTCAGAATTTCGCAAATTTTGCATTTTTAAGCAAGTTTTCAATCAAAAAATCATCGAATTTAGCAATATTTTGACGTTTGTCATCTCCTTTTTCCTTCATGTGATTTAATCAAAATATCATCGAATTAGGCAATATTTTGCCGTTTTCCACGTTTTTGTGAATTTTCAGTTTATTTTTAATAATTCATTATTTATACGATAAAAATGATGCAAACACATAATTGATTAGAAAATAACCTTAAATACTTCATTTTCAATCAACTATTTGTTTCTCGTTAAAATACTGAGTAAGATGATGAAAAGGGGAGAAGTTCTGTTTTTATTGCATATATCGACGTTTCAGCCGGATTAGAGCGGTTTTACGTGTACATCTTCCATTGGTAATATAAACGGAAAATCAGGAACATTTTAGTTAATTCTAATGAAAACACATTGATTTCTATCATTTGTATTGGAAACAACATCTTTATATGTCTTTTCTAGGATCTAAATAATACGAAACCTCGCTAGATGATTTGAAGTTAAAATCCTCAAATTTGGTAATATAGCGATTTTTTTCACGTTTTTCATGTATTGTGATTGTACGTAAATATATTAGTTTATACCAATATTACGATAATTCTTCATGTTTTCTCACGATATGTGATTTGGCTTTCAAATCTCAGAATTTCGCAAATTTTGCATTTTAAGCAAGTTTTCTTGCATTTTGTTTTGTACTAAAAATCATCGAATTTAGCAATATTTTGACGTTAAATATCCCCTTTTCCTTTAAGTGATTTTAGCAAAATATCATCGAATTAGGCCGAATATTTTGCCGTTTTTCCACATTTTTGTGAATTTTCAGTTTATTGGTATTAATTCATTAAATATATGATAAAAATTATGCAAACACATTATTGGTTAGAAATTAACCTTAAATACTTCATTTTCAATCAACTATTTGTTTCTCGGTAAAATACTGAGTAAGATATTGAAAAGCGGAGAAGTTCTGTTTTTATTGCATTTATAGACGCTTCAGCTGGATTACAGCGGTTTTACGTGTACATCTTCCATTGGTAATATAAACGGAAAATCAGGAACATTTTAGTTAATTCTAATGAAAACACATTGATTTTTATCATTTGTATTGGAAACAACATCTTTATCTGTCTTTTCTAGAATCGAAATAATACAAAACCTCGCTTTATGATTTGTAGTATGATTTCCTCAAATTTGGAAAAATAGCGATTTTTCACGTTTTTCATGTAGTGTGACTTAACGTAAATATATTCGTTTTTACCAATATTTCGATACTGCTTCATGTTTTCTCACGATATGTGATTTGGCCTTCAAATCTCAGAATTTCGCAAATTTTGCATTTTTAAGCAAGTTTTCAATCAAAAAATCATCGAATTTAGCAATATTTTGACGTTTGTCATCTCCTTTTTCCTTCATGTGATTTAATCAAAATATCATCGAATTAGGCAATATTTTGCCGTTTTCCACGTTTTTGTGAATTTTCAGTTTATTTTTAATAATTCATTATTTATACGATAAAAATGATGCAAACACATAATTGATTAGAAAATAACCTTAAATACTTCATTTTCAATCAACTATTTGTTTCTCGTTAAAATACTGAGTAAGATGATGAAAAGGGGAGAAGTTCTGTTTTTATTGCATATATCGACGTTTCAGCTGGATTAGAGCGGTTTTACGTGTACATCTTCCATTGGTAATATAAACGGAAAATCAGGAACATTTTAATTAATTCTAATGCAAACACATTGATTTCTATCATTTGTATTGGAAACAACATCTTTATATGTCTTTTCTAGGATCTAAATAATACGAAACCTCGCTAGATGATTTGAAGTTAAAATCCTCAAATTTGGTAATATAGCGATTTTTTTCACGTTTTTCATGTATTGTGATTGTACGTAAATATATTAGTTTATACCAATATTACGATAATTCTTCATGTTTTCTCACGATATGTGATTTGGCTTTCAAATCTCAGAATTTCGCAAATTTTGCATTTTAAGCAAGTTTTCTTGCATTTTGTTTTGTACTAAAAATCATCGAATTTAGCAATATTTTGACGTTAAATATCCCCTTTTCCTTTAAGTGATTTTAGCAAAATATCATCGAATTAGGCCGAATATTTTGCCGTTTTTCCACATTTTTGTGAATTTTCAGTTTATTGGTATTAATTCATTAAATATATGATAAAAATTATGCAAACACATTATTGATTAGAAATTAACCTTAAATACTTCATTTTCAATCAACTATTTGTTTCTCGGTAAAATACTGAGTAAGATATTGAAAAGCGGAGAAGTTCTGTTTTTATTGCATTTATAGACGCTTCAGCTGGATTACAGCGGTTTTACGTGTACATCTTCCATTGGTAATATAAACGGAAAATCAGGAACATTTTAGTTAATTCTAATGAAAACACATTGATTTTTATCATTTGTATTGGAAACAACATCTTTATCTGTCTTTTCTAGAATCGAAATAATACAAAACCTCGCTTTATGATTTGTAGTATGATTTCCTCAAATTTGGAAAAATAGCGATTTTTCACGTTTTTCATGTAGTGTGACATAACGTAAATATATTCGTTTTTACCAATATTTCGATACTGCTTCATGTTTTCTCACGATATGTGATTTGGCCTTCAAATCTCAGAATTTCGCAAATTTTGCATTTTTAAGCAAGTTTTCAATCAAAAAATCATCGAATTTAGCAATATTTTGACGTTTGTCATCCCCATTTTCCTTCATGTGATTTAATCAAAATATCATCGAATTAGGCAATATTTTGCCGTTTTCCACGTTTTTGTGAATTTTCAGTTTATTTTTAATAATTCATTATTTATACGATAAAAATGATGCAAACACATAATTGATTAGAAAATAACCTTAAATACTTCATTTTCAATCAACTATTTGTTTCTCGTTAAAATACTGAGTAAGATGATGAAAAGGGGAGAAGTTCTGTTTTTATTGCATATATCGACGTTTCAGCCGGATTAGAGCGGTTTTACGTGTACATCTTCCATTGGTAATATAAACGGAATATCAGGAACATTTTAGTTAATTCTAATGAAAACACATTGATTTCTATCATTTGTATTGGAAACAACATCTTTATATGTCTTTTCTAGGATCTAAATAATACGAAACCTCGCTAGATGATTTGAAGTTAAAATCCTCAAATTTGGTAATATAGCGATTTTTTTCACGTTTTTCATGTATTGTGATTGTACGTAAATATATTCAGTTTATACCATTATTACGATAATTCTTCATGTTTTCTCACGATATGTGATTTGGCTTTCAAATCTCAGAATTTCGCAAATTTAGCATTTTAAGCAAGTTTTCTTGCATTTTGTTTTGTACTAAAAATTCATCGAATTTAGCAATATTTTGACGTTAAATATCCCCTTTTCCTTTAGTGATTTTAGCAAAATATCATCGAATTAGGCCGAATATTTTGCCGTTTTTCCACAGTTTTTGTGAATTTTCAGTTTATTGGTATTAATTCATTAAATATATGATAAAAATTATGCAAACACATTATTGATTAGAAATTAACCTTAAATACTTCATTTTCAATCAACTATTTGTTTCTCGGTAAAATACTGAGTAAGATATTGAAAAGCGGAGAAGTTCTGTTTTTATTGCATTTATAGACGCTTCAGCTGGATTACAGCGGTTTTACGTGTACATCTTCCATTGGTAATATAAACGGAAAAATCAGGAACATTTTAGTTAATTCTAATGAAAACACATTGATTTTTATCATTTGTATTGGAAACAACATCTTTATCTGTCTTTTCTAGAATCGAAATAATACAAAACCTCGCTTTATGATTTGTAGTATGATTTCCTCAAATTTGGAAAAATAGCGATTTTTCACGTTTTTCATGTAGTGTGACATTAACGTAAATATATTCGTTTTTACCAATATTTCGATACTGCTTCATGTTTTCTCACGATATGTGATTTGGCCTTCAAATCTCAGAATTTCGCAAATTTTGCATTTTTAAGCAAGTTTTCAATCAAAAAATCATCGAATTTAGCAATATTTTGACGTTTGTCATCTCCTTTTTCCTTCATGTGATTTAATCAAAATATCATCGAATTAGGCAATATTTTGCCGTTTTCCACGTTTTTGTGAATTTTCAGTTTATTTTTAATAATTCATTATTTATACGATAAAAATGATGCAAACACATAATTGATTAGAAAATAACCTTAAATACTTCATTTTCAATCAACTATTTGTTTCTCGTTAAAATACTGAGTAAGATGATGAAAAGGGGAGAAGTTCTGTTTTTATTGCATATATCGACGTTTCAGCTGGATTAGAGCGGTTTTACGTGTACATCTTCCATTGGTAATATAAACGGAAAATCAGGAACATTTTAATTAATTCTAATGCAAACACATTGATTTCTATCATTTGTATTGGAAACAACATCTTTATATGTCTTTTCTAGGATCTAAATAATACGAAACCTCGCTAGATGATTTGAAGTTAAAATCCTCAAATTTGGTAATATAGCGATTTTTTTCACGTTTTTCATGTATTGTGATTGTACGTAAATATATTAGTTTATACCAATATTACGATAATTCTTCATGTTTTCTCACGATATGTGATTTGGCTTTCAAATCTCAGAATTTCGCAAATTTTGCATTTTAAGCAAGTTTTCTTGCATTTTGTTTTGTACTAAAAATCATCGAATTTAGCAATATTTTGACGTTAAATATCCCCTTTTCCTTTAAGTGATTTTAGCAAAATATCATCGAATTAGGCCGAATATTTTGCCGTTTTTCCACATTTTTGTGAATTTTCAGTTTATTGGTATTAATTCATTAAATATATGATAAAAATTATGCAAACACATTATTGGTTAGAAATTAACCTTAAATACTTCATTTTCAATCAACTATTTGTTTCTCGGTAAAATACTGAGTAAGATATTGAAAAGCGGAGAAGTTCTGTTTTTATTGCATTTATAGACGCTTCAGCTGGATTACAGCGGTTTTACGTGTACATCTTCCATTGGTAATATAAACGGAAAATCAGGAACATTTTAGTTAATTCTAATGAAAACACATTGATTTTTATCATTTGTATTGGAAACAACATCTTTATCTGTCTTTTCTAGAATCGAAATAATACAAAACCTCGCTTTATGATTTGTAGTATGATTTCCTCAAATTTGGAAAAATAGCGATTTTTCACGTTTTTCATGTAGTGTGACATAACGTAAATATATTCGTTTTTACCAATATTTCGATACTGCTTCATGTTTTCTCACGATATGTGATTTGGCCTTCAAATCTCAGAATTTCGCAAATTTTGCATTTTTAAGCAAGTTTTCAATCAAAAAATCATCGAATTTAGCAATATTTTGACGTTTGTCATCTCCTTTTTCCTTCATGTGATTTAATCAAAATATCATCGAATTAGGCAATATTTTGCCGTTTTCCACGTTTTTGTGAATTTTCAGTTTATTTTTAATAATTCATTATTTATACGATAAAAATGATGCAAACACATAATTGATTAGAAAATAACCTTAAATACTTCATTTTCAATCAACTATTTGTTTCTCGTTAAAATACTGAGTAAGATGATGAAAAGGGGAGAAGTTCTGTTTTTATTGCATATATCGACGTTTCAGCCGGATTAGAGCGGTTTTACGTGTACATCTTCCATTGGTAATATAAACGGAATATCAGGAACATTTTAGTTAATTCTAATGAAAACACATTGATTTCTATCATTTGTATTGGAAACAACATCTTTATGTCTTTTCTAGGATCTAAATAATACGAAACCTCGCTAGATGATTTGAAGTTAAAATCCTCAAATTTGGTAATATAGCGATTTTTTTCACGTTTTTCATCTATTGTGATTGTACGTAAATATATTCATTTATACCATTATTACGATAATTCTTCATGTTTTCTCACGATATGTGATTTGGCTTTCAAATCTCAGAATTTCGCAAATTTAGCATTTTAAGCAAGTTTTCTTGCATTTTGTTTTGTACTAAAATTCATCGAATTTAGCAATATTTTCACGTTAAATATCCCCTTTTCCTTTTAGTGATTTTAGCAAAATATCATCGAATTAGGCCGAATATTTTGCCGTTTTTCCACGTTTTTGTGAATTTTCAGTTTATTGGTATTAATTCATTAAATATACGATAAAAATTATGCAAACACATAATTGATTAGAAATTAACCTTAAATACTTCATTTTCAATCAACTATTTGTTTCTCGGTAAAATACTGAGTAAGATATTGAAAAGGGGAGAAATTCTGTTTTTATTGCGTATATCGACCTTTCAGCTGGATTATAGCGGTTTTTACGTGTACATCTTCCATTGGTAATATAAAAGAAAAATCAGGAACATTTTAGGTTATACTAATGAAAACACATTGATTTTTATCATTTGTATTGGAAACAACATCTTTATATGTCTTTTCTAGAATCGAAATAATACAAAACCTCGCTTTATGATTTGAAGTATGATTTCCTCAAATTTGGAAAAATAGCGATTTTTCACGTTTTTCATGTAGTGTGACATAACGTAAATATATTCGTTTTTACCAATATTTCGATACTGCTTCATGTTTTCTCACGATATGTGATTTGGCCTTCAAATCTCAGAATTTCGCAAATTTTGCATTTTTAAGCAAGTTTTCCAATCAAAAAATCATCGAATTTAGCAATATTTTGACGTTTGTCATCCCCCCTTTTCCTTTATGTGATTTAATCAAAATGTCATCGAATTAGGCAATATTTTGCCGTTTTCCACGTTTTTGTGAATTTTCAGTTTATTTTTAATAATTCATTATATATACGATAAAAATGATGCAAACACATTATTGATTAGAAAATAACCTTAAATACTTCATTTTCAATCAACTATTTGTTTCTCGTTAAAATACTGAGTAAGATGATGAAAAGGGGAGAAGTTCTGTTTTTATTGCATATATCGACGTTTCAGCCGGATTAGAGCGGTTTTACGTGTACATCTTCCATTGGTAATATAAACGGAAAATCAGGAATATTTTAGTTAATTCTAATGAAAACACATTGATTTCTATCATTTGTATTGGAAACAGCATCTTTATATGTCTTTTCTAGGATCTAAATAATACGAAACCTCGCTAGATGATTTGAAGTTAAAATCCTCAAATTTGGTAATATAGCGATTTTTTTCACGTTTTTCATGTATTGTGATTGTACGTAAATATATTAGTTTATACCAATATTACGATAATTCTTCATGTTTTCTCACGATATGTGATTTGGCTTTCAAATCTCAGAATTTCGCAAATTTTGCATTTTAAGCAAGTTTTCTTGCATTTTGTTTTGTACTAAAAATCATCGAATTTAGCAATATTTTGACGTTAAATATCCCCTTTTCCTTTAAGTGATTTTAGCAAAATATCATCGAATTAGGCCGAATATTTTGCCGTTTTTCCACATTTTTGTGAATTTTCAGTTTATTGGTATTAATTCATTAAATATATGATAAAAATTATGCAAACACATTATTGGTTAGAAATTAACCTTAAATACTTCCTTTTCAATCAACTATTTGTTTCTCGGTAAAATACTGAGTAAGATATTGAAAAGCGGAGAAGTTCTGTTTTTATTGCATTTATAGACGCTTCAGCTGGATTACAGCGGTTTTACGTGTACATCTTCCATTGGTAATATAAACGGAAAATCAGGAACATTTTAGTTAATTCTAATGAAAACACATTGATTTTTATCATTTGTATTGGAAACAACATCTTTATCTGTCTTTTCTAGAATCGAAATAATACAAAACCTCGCTTTATGATTTGTAGTATGATTTCCTCAAATTTGGAAAAATAGCGATTTTTCACGTTTTTCATGTAGTGTGACTTAACGTAAATATATTCGTTTTTACCAATATTTCGATACTGCTTCATGTTTTCTCACGATATGTGATTTGGCCTTCAAATCTCAGAATTCGCAAATTTTGCATTTTTAAGCAAGTTTTCAATCAAAAAATCATCGAATTTAGCAATATTTTGACGTTTGTCATCTCCTTTTTCCTTCATGTGATTTAATCAAAATATCATCGAATTAGGCAATATTTTGCCGTTTTCCACGTTTTTGTGAATTTTCAGTTTATTTTTAATAATTCATTATTTATACGATAAAAATGATGCAAACACATAATTGATTAGAAAATAACCTTAAATACTTCATTTTCAATCAACTATTTGTTTCTCGTTAAAATACTGAGTAAGATGATGAAAAGGGGAGAAGTTCTGTTTTTATTGCATATATCGACGTTTCAGCTGGATTAGAGCGGTTTTACGTGTACATCTTCCATTGGTAATATAAACGGAAAATCAGGAACATTTTAATTAATTCTAATGCAAACACATTGATTTCTATCATTTGTATTGGAAACAACATCTTTATATGTCTTTTCTAGGATCTAAATAATACGAAACCTCGCTAGATGATTTGAAGTTAAAATCCTCAAATTTGGTAATATAGCGATTTTTTTCACGTTTTTCATGTATTGTGATTGTACGTAAATATATTAGTTTATACCAATATTACGATAATTCTTCATGTTTTCTCACGATATGTGATTTGGCTTTCAAATCTCAGAATTTCGCAAATTTTGCATTTTAAGCAAGTTTTCTTGCATTTTGTTTTGTACTAAAAATCATCGAATTTAGCAATATTTTGACGTTAAATATCCCCTTTTCCTTTAAGTGATTTTAGCAAAATATCATCGAATTAGGCCGAATATTTTGCCGTTTTTCCACATTTTTGTGAATTTTCAGTTTATTGGTATTAATTCATTAAATATATGATAAAAATTATGCAAACACATTATTGGTTAGAAATTAACCTTAAATACTTCATTTTCAATCAACTATTTGTTTCTCGGTAAAATACTGAGTAAGATATTGAAAAGCGGAGAAGTTCTGTTTTTATTGCATTTATAGACGCTTCAGCTGGATTACAGCGGTTTTACGTGTACATCTTCCATTGGTAATATAAACGGAAAATCAGGAACATTTTAGTTAATTCTAATGAAAACACATTGATTTTTATCATTTGTATTGGAAACAACATCTTTATCTGTCTTTTCTAGAATCGAAATAATACAAAACCTCGCTTTATGATTTGTAGTATGATTTCCTCAAATTTGGAAAAATAGCGATTTTTCACGTTTTTCATGTAGTGTGACTTAACGTAAATATATTCGTTTTTACCAATATTTCGATACTGCTTCATGTTTTCTCACGATATGTGATTTGGCCTTCAAATCTCAGAATTTCGCAAATTTTGCATTTTTAAGCAAGTTTTCAATCAAAAAATCATCGAATTTAGCAATATTTTGACGTTTGTCATCTCCTTTTTCCTTCATGTGATTTAATCAAAATATCATCGAATTAGGCAATATTTTGCCGTTTTCCACGTTTTTGTGAATTTTCAGTTTATTTTTAATAATTCATTATTTATACGATAAAAATGATGCAAACACATAATTGATTAGAAAATAACCTTAAATACTTCATTTTCAATCAACTATTTGTTTCTCGTTAAAATACTGAGTAAGATGATGAAAAGGGGAGAAGTTCTGTTTTTATTGCATATATCGACGTTTCAGCTGGATTAGAGCGGTTTTACGTGTACATCTTCCATTGGTAATATAAACGGAAAATCAGGAACATTTTAATTAATTCTAATGCAAACACATTGATTTCTATCATTTGTATTGGAAACAACATCTTTATATGTCTTTTCTAGGATCTAAATAATACGAAACCTCGCTAGATGATTTGAAGTTAAAATCCTCAAATTTGGTAATATAGCGATTTTTTTCACGTTTTTCATGTATTGTGATTGTACGTAAATATATTAGTTTATACCAATATTACGATAATTCTTCATGTTTTCTCACGATATGTGATTTGGCTTTCAAATCTCAGAATTTCGCAAATTTTGCATTTTAAGCAAGTTTTCTTGCATTTTGTTTTGTACTAAAAATCATCGAATTTAGCAATATTTTGACGTTAAATATCCCCTTTTCCTTTAAGTGATTTTAGCAAAATATCATCGAATTAGGCCGAATATTTTGCCGTTTTTCCACATTTTTGTGAATTTTCAGTTTATTGGTATTAATTCATTAAATATATGATAAAAATTATGCAAACACATTATTGGTTAGAAATTAACCTTAAATACTTCATTTTCAATCAACTATTTGTTTCTCGGTAAAATACTGAGTAAGATATTGAAAAGCGGAGAAGTTCTGTTTTTATTGCATTATAGACGCTTCAGCTGGATTACAGCGGTTTTACGTGTACATCTTCCATTGGTAATATAAACGGAAAATCAGGAACATTTTAGTTAATTCTAATGAAAACACATTGATTTTTATCATTTGTATTGGAAACAACATCTTTATCTGTCTTTTCTAGAATCGAAATAATACAAAACCTCGCTTTATGATTTGTAGTATGATTTCCTCAAATTTGGAAAAATAGCGATTTTTCACGTTTTTCATGTAGTGTGACTTAACGTAAATATATTCGTTTTTACCAATATTTCGATACTGCTTCATGTTTTCTCACGATATGTGATTTGGCCTTCAAATCTCAGAATTTCGCAAATTTTGCATTTTTAAGCAAGTTTTCAATCAAAAAATCATCGAATTTAGCAATATTTTGACGTTTGTCATCTCCTTTTTCCTTCATGTGATTTAATCAAAATATCATCGAATTAGGCAATATTTTGCCGTTTTCCACGTTTTTGTGAATTTTCAGTTTATTTTTAATAATTCATTATTTATACGATAAAAATGATGCAAACACATAATTGATTAGAAAATAACCTTAAATACTTCATTTTCAATCAACTATTTGTTTCTCGTTAAAATACTGAGTAAGATGATGAAAAGGGGAGAAGTTCTGTTTTTATTGCATATATCGACGTTTCAGCCGGATTAGAGCGGTTTTACGTGTACATCTTCCATTGGTAATATAAACGGAAAATCAGGAACATTTTAAGTTAATTCTAATGCAAACACATTGATTTCTATCATTTGTATTGGAAACAACATCTTTATATGTCTTTTCTAGGATCTAAATAATACGAAACCTCGCTAGATGATTTGAAGTTAAAATCCTCAAATTTGGTAATATAGCGATTTTTTTCACGTTTTTCATGTATTGTGATTGTACGTAAATATATTAGTTTATACCAATATTACGATAATTCTTCATGTTTTCTCACGATATGTGATTTGGCTTTCAAATCTCAGAATTTCGCAAATTTTGCATTTTAAGCAAGTTTTCTTGCATTTTGTTTTGTACTAAAAATCATCGAATTTAGCAATATTTTGACGTTAAATATCCCCTTTTCCTTTAAGTGATTTTAGCAAAATATCATCGAATTAGGCCGAATATTTTGCCGTTTTTCCACATTTTTGTGAATTTTCAGTTTATTGGTATTAATTCATTAAATATATGATAAAAATTATGCAAACACATTATTGGTTAGAAATTAACCTTAAATACTTCCTTTTCAATCAACTATTTGTTTCTCGGTAAAATACTGAGTAAGATATTGAAAAGCGGAGAAGTTCTGTTTTTATTGCATTTATAGACGCTTCAGCTGGATTACAGCGGTTTTACGTGTACATCTTCCATTGGTAATATAAACGGAAAATCAGGAACATTTTAGTTAATTCTAATGAAAACACATTGATTTTTATCATTTGTATTGGAAACAACATCTTTATCTGTCTTTTCTAGAATCGAAATAATACAAAACCTCGCTTTATGATTTGTAGTATGATTTCCTCAAATTTGGAAAAATAGCGATTTTTCACGTTTTTCATGTAGTGTGACTTAACGTAAATATATTCGTTTTTACCAATATTTCGATACTGCTTCATGTTTTCTCACGATATGTGATTTGGCCTTCAAATCTCAGAATTCCGCAAATTTTGCATTTTTAAGCAAGTTTTCAATCAAAAAATCATCGAATTTAGCAATATTTTGACGTTTGTCATCTCCTTTTTCCTTCATGTGATTTAATCAAAATATCATCGAATTAGGCAATATTTTGCCGTTTTCCACGTTTTTGTGAATTTTCAGTTTATTTTTAATAATTCATTATTTATACGATAAAAATGATGCAAACACATAATTGATTAGAAAATAACCTTAAATACTTCATTTTCAATCAACTATTTGTTTCTCGTTAAAATACTGAGTAAGATGATGAAAAGGGGAGAAGTTCTGTTTTTATTGCATATATCGACGTTTCAGCTGGATTAGAGCGGTTTTACGTGTACATCTTCCATTGGTAATATAAACGGAAAATCAGGAACATTTTAATTAATTCTAATGCAAACACATTGATTTCTATCATTTGTATTGGAAACAACATCTTTATATGTCTTTTCTAGGATCTAAATAATACGAAACCTCGCTAGATGATTTGAAGTTAAAATCCTCAAATTTGGTAATATAGCGATTTTTTTCACGTTTTTCATGTATTGTGATTGTACGTAAATATATTAGTTTATACCAATATTACGATAATTCTTCATGTTTTCTCACGATATGTGATTTGGCTTTCAAATCTCAGAATTTCGCAAATTTTGCATTTTAAGCAAGTTTTCTTGCATTTTGTTTTGTACTAAAAATCATCGAATTTAGCAATATTTTGACGTTAAATATCCCCTTTTCCTTTAAGTGATTTTAGCAAAATATCATCGAATTAGGCCGAATATTTTGCCGTTTTTCCACATTTTTGTGAATTTTCAGTTTATTGGTATTAATTCATTAAATATATGATAAAAATTATGCAAACACATTATTGGTTAGAAATTAACCTTAAATACTTCCTTTTCAATCAACTATTTGTTTCTCGGTAAAATACTGAGTAAGATATTGAAAAGCGGAGAAGTTCTGTTTTTATTGCATTTATAGACGCTTCAGCTGGATTACAGCGGTTTTACGTGTACATCTTCCATTGGTAATATAAACGGAAAATCAGGAACATTTTAGTTAATTCTAATGAAAACACATTGATTTTTATCATTTGTATTGGAAACAACATCTTTATCTGTCTTTTCTAGAATCGAAATAATACAAAACCTCGCTTTATGATTTGTAGTATGATTTCCTCAAATTTGGAAAAATAGCGATTTTTCACGTTTTTCATGTAGTGTGACTTAACGTAAATATATTCGTTTTTACCAATATTTCGATACTGCTTCATGTTTTCTCACGATATGTGATTTGGCCTTCAAATCTCAGAATTTCGCAAATTTTGCATTTTTAAGCAAGTTTTCAATCAAAAAATCATCGAATTTAGCAATATTTTGACGTTTGTCATCTCCTTTTTCCTTCATGTGATTTAATCAAAATATCATCGAATTAGGCAATATTTTGCCGTTTTCCACGTTTTTGTGAATTTTCAGTTTATTTTTAATAATTCATTATTTATACGATAAAAATGATGCAAACACATAATTGATTAGAAAATAACCTTAAATACATTTTCAATCAACTATTTGTTTCTCGTTAAAATACTGAGTAAGATGATGAAAAGGGGAGAAGTTCTGTTTTTATTGCATATATCGACGTTTCAGCCGGATTAGAGCGGTTTTACGTGTACATCTTCCATTGGTAATATAAACGGAATATCAGGAACATTTTAGTTAATTCTAATGAAAACACATTGATTTCTATCATTTGTATTGGAAACAACATCTTTATGTCTTTTCTAGGATCTAAATAATACGAAACCTCGCTAGATGATTTGAAGTTAAAATCCTCAAATTTGGTAATATAGCGATTTTTTTCACGTTTTTCATGTATTGTGATTGTACGTAAATATATTAGTTTATACCAATATTACGATAATTCTTCATGTTTTCTCACGATATGTGATTTGGCTTTCAAATCTCAGAATTTCGCAAATTTTGCATTTTAAGCAAGTTTTCTTGCATTTTGTTTGTACTAAAA
>NW_027189147.1:1451768-1506768 GCF_040958095.1 Procambarus clarkii | reverse complement strand
TGAAAACTTGGCTTATTAGGCAAATCGGGCCTTGAATAGTAGGCTGAGAAGTGCGTTCTGGCTACTAGGTACGACATATATATATATATATATATATATATATGTCGTACCTAGTAGCCAGAACGCACTTCTCAGCCTACTATGCAAGGCCCGATTTGCCTAATAAGCCAAGTTTTCCTGAATTATTATATTTACTATAATTTATTTCTTATCAAATGATAAAGCAACCCTTTTCTCTATGTATGAGGTCAATTTTTTTTTATTGGAGTTAAAATTAACGTAGATATATGACCGAACCTAACCAACCCTACCTAACCTAACCTAACCTATATTTATAGGTAAGGTTAGGTTAGGTAGCCAAAAAAGCTAGGTTAGGTTAGGTTAGGTAGGTTAGGTAGACGAAAAAACATTAATTCATGAAAACTTGGCATATTAGGCAAATCGGGCCTTGAATAGTAGGCTGAGAAGTGCGTTCTGGCTATTAGGTACGACATATATATATATATATATGACGTAGCATAGTAGCCAGAACGCACTTCTCAGCCTACTATGCAAGGCCCGATTTGCCTAATAAGCCAAGTTTTCCTGAATTAATATGTTTTCTCTAATTTTTTTCTTATGAATTGATAAAGCTACCCATTTCATAATGTATGAGATCATTTTTTTTTATTGGAGTTAAAATTAACGTAGATATATGACCGAACCTAACCATCCCTACCTAACCTAACCTATCTTTATATGTTAGGTTCGGTTAGGTAGCCGAAAAAGTTAGGTTAGGTTAGGTAGGTTAGGTAGTCGAAAAAACATTAATTCATGAAAACTTGGCTTATTAGGCAAATCGAGCCTTGCATATTAGGCTGAGAAGTGCGTTCTGGCTACTAGGTACGACATATATATATATATAGATATATATATATATATATATATATATATATATATATATATATATATATATATATATATATATATATATGTATAGATATATATATATTAGTATATTTTGGTAGCAGTCTTTCCTGTAGACATATTTTATTAAATATGACCGAAAAAGTAAGATTAATAATTCTAACACGAATTTTCTCAATCTTTCGTACTTTAAATGCCTCCTTCAGCAGGAGCTGAAGGAGGCATTTGAGCAGAGTTCCGTGCTGCGTTTCACTTACGAGACGGAAAAGGATGGGAAGCTGCCTTTTCTAGATGTAACAGTCATGGAAAAGGGCGGAGGTTTCCACACTGCAGTCTACACAAAGGAAACAAACATAGGAATGTGCCTAAATGCCAACAGCGACTGCCCTGACAGGTACAAGAGGAGTGTTGTTAACGCATACGTCGACCGTGCTCTCAGCCACAGCTCAGAATGGAAGCAAGTCGACGAAGAACTCTGTAGGGTAAGGCAGGTTCTAGTCAATAACGGCTTCTCCAATGGTTTCATCGAAGACATCATAAGAAGGAAAGTGAAAAGCCATGCAACCTCCGAAGAGACAACTAACACAACACCTATACCCCCTATTAGACTATTTTACATGAACTTCTTTTCCACAGCTCATAAAACAGAGGAAAGGGTCCTGAAAGATATTGTTAATAGAAACGTTATCCCTACAGACAAAAATCAGAGGATACAACTGACGATTTACTATAAAACCAGAAAAACGGCCAGCCTACTCATGAGAAACTCTCCAGACACGAAACAGAACGCTTTAAAAGAGACTAACGTCGTCTATGCCTTCAAATGCCCACTTGGGGACTGTAAGCTCCAAAAAACCCAGTATATAGGCAAGACAACAACATCTCTTTCTAGGCGTTTAACGATGCATAAACAACAGGGCTCCATTAAGGAACATATAATCTCTTCCCATAACCAAACCATCGCCAGAGAAATCCTAGTAAACAACACAGAAATCATCGATAGATACAGCGATAGCAGGCGGCTAGACGTTTGCGAGGCACTACACATCAAGAAGTCAACACCAGCAATCAACAGCCAATTATTGCACAACTATATTCTACCCACCTCAAGACTCCGCTCCAATATAGAAGCATCAAGAAATATGGACCAATAGGCTTTCTACAAACACTTCTATTCAATATCCATTGTTTCGTGTTCTGTCTTGTGTTGATACTTTTAATACCCTATTAATATCCTCTAATGCCACATCATCCTTCCCACCTTACTCAAATGTAATGCCACATCACCCTTCCCACCTCACTCAAATGTAGATATAAAATCAGGGAAACGCAAGTTCTAATCAGTTGTGTATTTGTGAAGTCTTTGAAAATGTAATAAGTTTTACGAAACGCGCCCGTGTCGCGTCAGACTAGAAATAAAAATGAATTTTGGAGAAGTGATTTTTGATTTACCTCCAACAGTGAAGCATAATGTACGAAAGATTGAGAAAATTCGTGTTAGAATTATTAATCTTACTTTTTCGGTCATATTTAATAAAATATATATATATATATATATATATATATATATATATATATATATATATATATATATATATATATAGATATATATATAGATAGATATATATAGATATATATATATATAGATATATATATATATATATATTCATATATATATATATATATATATATATATATATATATATATATTCGCATATATATATATATATTCGCATATATATATATATATGCGAATGAGTTTTCATTCGCATATAGTCCTGGGGACCATTCAGGCTTGTTCGCATATATATATATATATATATATATATATATATATATATATATATATATATATATATATAGATATATATATATATAGATATATATATATAGATATATATACATATATATATATAGACATATGTCTATATAGATATATATATATATATACATATATATATATATATATATATATATATATATATATATATATATATATATATATATATATATTTATATATATATATATATATATATATATATATATATATATATATATATATATATATATAGATATATATACATATATATAGATATATATACATATATATACATATATATACATATATATACATATATATAGATATATATATACATATATATATAGATATATATATACATATATATAGATATTGGTGTATACTGGCAGCAGGTTTTCTTTCAAACATTGCCAATGCGAATTGCCAATTCACATACGAATAGAGCGACCTACTATGAACACCCAAATCACGGAACTATTTACTCTACCCACCATGAGAGTAAGGACAAGACAAGAACATATCGATGCCAACACAGAAGACAATGTCCAACATAACAGGCCAATTACACTGGATTAATTTTTGTGTTTAGATAGGAGATGCCTCGTATGGGCCAATAAGCCTTCTGCAGCCCCTATGTTTATCCCTTATGTATCCCCCCATGTTTTCACCTTCATTGTATTATCACCTGACCTAATGCGGGTATAAAATCAACTAGTATTGTAAGATCTGTTCACTTGAGAATGAACCATGGAGGTTCGAAACGTCGTGCAAATTATACAAATAAGTGTAATACACTCTACAGTAAATCACTTCTTTTCTTCACCTTAAAAGTACGAAAATGAGTTTTGGAGAACTCCTATTTCAATTAAGCCCTGATGCTAAGAAAATAGTTAGAGGGATAGAAGCCCTAAACCAGAAAATAATAAATACAGAGTATGCGGTCATATTCAATGAAAAATATATAGATATATATACATATATATAGATATATATAGATATAGATATATATAGATATAGATATATATAGATATATATAGATATATATAGATATATATAGATATATATATAGATATATATATATAGATATATATATAGATATATATATAGATATATATATATATATATATATATATATATATATATATATATATATATATATATATATATATATATATAAATATATATATATATAAATATATATATATATATATATATATATATATATATATATATATATATATATATATATATATATATATATATATATATTAAATATGACCGAAAAAGTAAGATTAATAATTCTAACACGAATTTTCTCAATGTTTCTTATATGTTTTTTCACTGTTGATGGTAACTGAGAAATCAATTCTCCAAAATTCATTTTTATTTCTAGTCTGACGTGAAGGAAGGTGAAACGCCATGCAACCTCTGAAGAGACAACTAACACAACACCTGTACCCCCTATTAGACTATTTTACAGGAATTTCTTTTCCACAGCTCATAAAACGGAGGAAAGGGTCCTGAAAGATATTGTTAATAGAAACGTTATCCCTACAGACAAAAATCAGAGGATACAATTGACAATCTTCTATAAAAGCAAGAAAACGGCCAACCTACTCATGAGAAACTCTCCAGACACAAAGCAGAACGCTTTAAAAGAGACCAATGTTGTCTATGCCTTTAAATGCCTACTTGGGGACTGTAAGCCTCAAAGAATTCAGTATATAGGCAAGACAACAACATCTCTTTCCAGGCGATTAACGATGCATAAGCAACAGGGCTACATTAAGGAACATATAATCTCTTTCCACAACCAGACCATCACCAGAGAAGTCTTAACAAAAAACACGGAAATCATCGATAGATACAGCGATAGCAGGCGGCTTGATATCAGTGAGGCACTACACATTAAGAAGTCGACACTAGCAATCAACAGCCAATTAATGCACAACTATATTCTACCCACTTCAAGACTCCGCACCAATATAGAAGGATCAAAAAATATGGGCCAATAGGCCCTTTGCAGTTACTTCCATTCTTCCCTTTAACTTACAAAATATACCCATTGTTTCGTGTTCTGTCATGTGTTGAAAGTTTGTTTTCACCTCATCCAAAACTGTTGTAACATATCACCTCACCCAAATGCAGGTATAAAATCAAAGCTGATTAAACTCTGTTTAGCGTTTGCAAAGTTATAGTTGTGTGTGTGTGTAAACTAAAGTCTTTGAAAATGTAATAAGTTATTACGAAACGCGTTCAAGTGTCGCGTCAGACTAGAAATAAAGATGAATTTTGGAGAATTGATTTTTCAATTACCATCAACAGTGAAAAAAATACATAAGAAATATTGAGAACATTCGTGTTAGAATTATTAATCTTACTTTTTCGGTCATATTTAATAATATATATATATATATAGAATATATATACATATATAATCCTAAGTTAGGCATAACTTAGGATATATATAGCTGCAGATATCGTTGCAGCTTGCGGATATTTCTAACAGCTGCCCTGGCAACGAAGCGCCGAAGTGTATTATCCACGGCAATGAGTCTCACTCCTCAATCCTTCTACTTAAAGGCTCAAAGGGACAACACCACACTGAGGTGATGCTGAGAATAATGGATGATAATTCCACCCCCTAGTGATTCTAGGGCGAGGAGTTATCTATTGGGATTCAAGATTTTTGTTGACCTGATTACATCCGACTTGGGCAGGAGTTCGGCGAGGTCAATAATGGAGATTCCAGGGCACACTCAACCTTTCACCGTATTATTCCATTCACTAGATGAAACATACAACATTTGTACCAGCATTATATATTCGATTCAGGAGTCAACTGTTCCAACTAGATGAATTAAATCAAGTGTTAATGAAAATATATTTAAAAAAAAAATTCTAACCTCTCTAAATGTGGAAATGAGTTTTTTTTTTAAATCAGGTAGTTTTAAAAAGATAAAAAATAGCCAGAGATATCATTAAGGTGTAATGGAGGAAAAAAATATTATTATTGTTTTATTTTAATCTTTACAGTGGAAAATTTGTGATTAAATTTACAGATGCAGTGAAAGAGATATAACTGAAAAAGTTAGTTATAATTCAGGATATCTATAAACCGGAAAGATATATCTAACAAAGTTAGGCCAAACTCAGGATATTTATCAACCTAAAAACAAGGTCAGAGAAAAACTTAGTAAGCCCAATCAAGTATTAGTAAGTCTCTAGGGTCTGAATCATGGATGGTTACAAACATGACCCCTGGGATTCCAGTGGGCCAAGGTCCCTGCGGCCCGGTCTCTGACCTGGCCTCGGAGAACGTGGTTACAATTCTGGTGAAGTTGGATATAGATCACATGCATCCAATTGTCGACCAGTTAGTTAAATGTCCATAGTGGGGAAGTTGATAGTCAGTCTTGGTTAACATAGCTGCTCTCTTTTCTAGCATATTAAAAATTGCTGATAATAAAAGTATTTATAATAAAGTAAACCCTACCTCATGAGTGACTGTTATATAAACTAGTACCATAGAAAAGTAAGGAAAGTATGGCATGTTTATTGCATATAAAGCAAAGGGTCAATTTAAATGGAAAAAAGACTGGGCTAGAAAATAATAATATAAGTCGAACGCCCCAGGGATCGCTCTTGTGAACTCTTCTCTTTATTATCTACATAAACGACTTAAGAGTTGGCGTTACTGACGACATCAGTAAACTTCCAGATGATTCCAAAATAGGCAACATCTTAAATTTCATTGAGAGTGCATTGCTTAAAAGTGACCTGAATAAACTCCTGTATTTGCTAAAACTCTGTAACTGCAGTTTAAAGCAAATAAATACAGAGCTCTTAGCCTAGAAAATGAAAATAGAGGCACTATATTAGTTCAATAATGTCAACATCATGAATTAATTTTGTGACAGTGATCTAAGCACTTTGATTATTGGGAATCTTAGACCAATCAAATAATGCATAAGTACTCGAAATATAGGAACATTATGCTGGGAGCCATATTTGAAAGTGTAATTAATAATTCCTCATCTGTTATTCTTCAGAGTTATCTCACCCATGTCAAGACCGACTTGGATTATCTCAGCCATGTTAGGCACGACTTGGATTATCTCAGCCATGTTAGGCACGACTTGGATTATGCAAATCAGTTTTGGGCATCACGTTATAAGATGGACAAAATTTCAAAGGAGTTGAACGAAAAGTTACTTTGTCTTTCAACATATGATTTTATCAACTTTGTCAACATATCAACTTTCTTTTAACTAAAAAAATAATTATCCTTATTACAAGACGATCCTTATTTTTATTATTATAAGATGATCCCGGACAGTAGATATCTCCCACGTGAATAAAGAATAAAGAAACCATTTACTTTCGTTAGTAAGAAGATCAATGAGTGACATCAATGAAGTATTCAAGTGGTTGTTGAGCTACAAAGGGAATATTTATAGTGTATAAAATATATTGATAAACCAGAATGTGAAACAATGGGTTTTAATTTAATTTAAAAAAGTTTTGATTGAGGAAGTCTGCCGAATAGTATATCAGAGGTTTGTGCGTTGGACCGTTTCAAGCGTAATCTGCATCAATATATGACAGTTTGCGGTGAGAGTAGACGTTGCAGCTGCTGGTAGGAACCTAGTCACATCCTGGGTGATGGTGAGAGTAGACGTCGCAGCTGCTGGTAGGAACCTAATCACATCTTGGGTGATGGTGAGAGTAGACGTCGCAGCTGCTGGCAGGAACCTAGTCGCGCACAACACGATAGATGAACACCACTGCATCACTCTTCTTGTCATAGTTCGGCACCACCTTCTTTACTTTCTGTGGAAAACCAAAACGCAAAAGTTTACCTTTCGAGTGTAAATGATATACGAAAATTACACAGTTAACAAAGTAAACTGGATAGAGTTAGTTTTATGGGAAAACATAAATCTGAAGAAAGGTTAGAACATTCTATTGTACAGATACACACTGTCAGTCTTATATAGATTTTACACAAAAGTAAGTGTAGTCGACAAATGATGAGTCAGTCATTTCCCCTCTTCCCTCCCACCTTCTCCCCCTTCCTCTCCTCTCCACCTCTTCCCTTCCATTTTCTGTGTGTGTGTGTTTGTGTGTGTGTATTTTGCAACAATGATAAAACAACACAAACATTTATATATATATATATATATATATATATATATATATATATATATATATATATATATATATATATATATATATATATAAATTTCATTGAGAGTGCATTGCTTAAAAGTGACCTGAATAAACTCCTGTATTTGCTAAAACTCTGTAACTGCAGTTTAAAGCAAATAAATACAGAGCTCTTAGCCTAGAAAATGAAAATAGAGGCACTATATTAGTTCAATAATGTCAACATCATGAATTAATTTTGTGACAGTGATCTAAGCACTTTGATTATTGGGAATCTTAGACCAATCAAATAATGCATAAGTACTCGAAATATAGGAACATTATGCTGGGAGCCATATTTGAAAGTGTAATTAATAATTCCTCATCTGTTATTCTTCAGAGTTATCTCACCCATGTCAAGACCGACTTGGATTATCTCAGCCATGTTAGGCACGACTTGGATTATCTCAGCCATGTTAGGCACGACTTGGATTATGCAAATCAGTTTTGGGCATCACGTTATAAGATGGACAAAATTTCAAAGGAGTTGAACGAAAAGTTACTTTGTCTTTCAACATATGATTTTATCAACTTTGTCAACATATCAACTTTCTTTTAACTAAAAAAATAATTATCCTTATTACAAGACGATCCTTATTTTTATTATTATAAGATGATCCCGGACAGTAGATATCTCCCACGTGAATAAAGAATAAAGAAACCATTTACTTTCGTTAGTAAGAAGATCAATGAGTGACATCAATGAAGTATTCAAGTGGTTGTTGAGCTACAAAGGGAATATTTATAGTGTATAAAATATATTGATAAACCAGAATGTGAAACAATGGGTTTTAATTTAATTTAAAAAAGTTTTGATTGAGGAAGTCTGCCGAATAGTATATCAGAGGTTTGTGCGTTGGACCGTTTCAAGCGTAATCTGCATCAATATATGACAGTTTGCGGTGAGAGTAGACGTTGCAGCTGCTGGTAGGAACCTAGTCACATCCTGGGTGATGGTGAGAGTAGACGTCGCAGCTGCTGGTAGGAACCTAATCACATCTTGGGTGATGGTGAGAGTAGACGTCGCAGCTGCTGGCAGGAACCTAGTCGCGCACAACACGATAGATGAACACCACTGCATCACTCTTCTTGTCATAGTTCGGCACCACCTTCTTTACTTTCTGTGGAAAACCAAAACGCAAAAGTTTACCTTTCGAGTGTAAATGATATACGAAAATTACACAGTTAACAAAGTAAACTGGATAGAGTTAGTTTTATGGGAAAACATAAATCTGAAGAAAGGTTAGAACATTCTATTGTACAGATACACACTGTCAGTCTTATATAGATTTTACACAAAAGTAAGTGTAGTCGACAAATGATGAGTCAGTCATTTCCCCTCTTCCCTCCCACCTTCTCCCCCTTCCTCTCCTCTCCACCTCTTCCCTTCCATTTTCTGTGTGTGTGTGTTTGTGTGTGTGTATTTTGCAACAATGATAAAACAACACAAACATTTATATATATATATATATATATATATATATATATATATATATATATATATATATATATATATATATATATATATATATATAAATTTCATTGAGAGTGCATTGCTTAAAAGTGACCTGAATAAACTCCTGTATTTGCTAAAACTCTGTAACTGCAGTTTAAAGCAAATAAATACAGAGCTCTTAGCCTAGAAAATGAAAATAGAGGCACTATATTAGTTCAATAATGTCAACATCATGAATTAATTTTGTGACAGTGATCTAAGCACTTTGATTATTGGGAATCTTAGACCAATCAAATAATGCATAAGTACTCGAAATATAGGAACATTATGCTGGGAGCCATATTTGAAAGTGTAATTAATAATTCCTCATCTGTTATTCTTCAGAGTTATCTCACCCATGTCAAGACCGACTTGGATTATCTCAGCCATGTTAGGCACGACTTGGATTATCTCAGCCATGTTAGGCACGACTTGGATTATGCAAATCAGTTTTGGGCATCACGTTATAAGATGGACAAAATTTCAAAGGAGTTGAACGAAAAGTTACTTTGTCTTTCAACATATGATTTTATCAACTTTGTCAACATATCAACTTTCTTTTAACTAAAAAAATAATTATCCTTATTACAAGACGATCCTTATTTTTATTATTATAAGATGATCCCGGACAGTAGATATCTCCCACGTGAATAAAGAATAAAGAAACCATTTACTTTCGTTAGTAAGAAGATCAATGAGTGACATCAATGAAGTATTCAAGTGGTTGTTGAGCTACAAAGGGAATATTTATAGTGTATAAAATATATTGATAAACCAGAATGTGAAACAATGGGTTTTAATTTAATTTAAAAAAGTTTTGATTGAGGAAGTCTGCCGAATAGTATATCAGAGGTTTGTGCGTTGGACCGTTTCAAGCGTAATCTGCATCAATATATGACAGTTTGCGGTGAGAGTAGACGTTGCAGCTGCTGGTAGGAACCTAGTCACATCCTGGGTGATGGTGAGAGTAGACGTCGCAGCTGCTGGTAGGAACCTAATCACATCTTGGGTGATGGTGAGAGTAGACGTCGCAGCTGCTGGCAGGAACCTAGTCGCGCACAACACGATAGATGAACACCACTGCATCACTCTTCTTGTCATAGTTCGGCACCACCTTCTTTACTTTCTGTGGAAAACCAAAACGCAAAAGTTTACCTTTCGAGTGTAAATGATATACGAAAATTACACAGTTAACAAAGTAAACTGGATAGAGTTAGTTTTATGGGAAAACATAAATCTGAAGAAAGGTTAGAACATTCTATTGTACAGATACACACTGTCAGTCTTATATAGATTTTACACAAAAGTAAGTGTAGTCGACAAATGATGAGTCAGTCATTTCCCCTCTTCCCTCCCACCTTCTCCCCCTTCCTCTCCTCTCCACCTCTTCCCTTCCATTTTCTGTGTGTGTGTGTTTGTGTGTGTGTATTTTGCAACAATGATAAAACAACACAAACATTTATATATATATATATATATATATATATATATATATATATATATATATATATATATATATATATATATATATATATATATATATATAAATTTCATTGAGAGTGCATTGCTTAAAAGTGACCTGAATAAACTCCTGTATTTGCTAAAACTCTGTAACTGCAGTTTAAAGCAAATAAATACAGAGCTCTTAGCCTAGAAAATGAAAATAGAGGCACTATATTAGTTCAATAATGTCAACATCATGAATTAATTTTGTGACAGTGATCTAAGCACTTTGATTATTGGGAATCTTAGACCAATCAAATAATGCATAAGTACTCGAAATATAGGAACATTATGCTGGGAGCCATATTTGAAAGTGTAATTAATAATTCCTCATCTGTTATTCTTCAGAGTTATCTCACCCATGTCAAGACCGACTTGGATTATCTCAGCCATGTTAGGCACGACTTGGATTATCTCAGCCATGTTAGGCACGACTTGGATTATGCAAATCAGTTTTGGGCATCACGTTATAAGATGGACAAAATTTCAAAGGAGTTGAACGAAAAGTTACTTTGTCTTTCAACATATGATTTTATCAACTTTGTCAACATATCAACTTTCTTTTAACTAAAAAAATAATTATCCTTATTACAAGACGATCCTTATTTTTATTATTATAAGATGATCCCGGACAGTAGATATCTCCCACGTGAATAAAGAATAAAGAAACCATTTACTTTCGTTAGTAAGAAGATCAATGAGTGACATCAATGAAGTATTCAAGTGGTTGTTGAGCTACAAAGGGAATATTTATAGTGTATAAAATATATTGATAAACCAGAATGTGAAACAATGGGTTTTAATTTAATTTAAAAAAGTTTTGATTGAGGAAGTCTGCCGAATAGTATATCAGAGGTTTGTGCGTTGGACCGTTTCAAGCGTAATCTGCATCAATATATGACAGTTTGCGGTGAGAGTAGACGTTGCAGCTGCTGGTAGGAACCTAGTCACATCCTGGGTGATGGTGAGAGTAGACGTCGCAGCTGCTGGTAGGAACCTAATCACATCTTGGGTGATGGTGAGAGTAGACGTCGCAGCTGCTGGCAGGAACCTAGTCGCGCACAACACGATAGATGAACACCACTGCATCACTCTTCTTGTCATAGTTCGGCACCACCTTCTTTACTTTCTGTGGAAAACCAAAACGCAAAAGTTTACCTTTCGAGTGTAAATGATATACGAAAATTACACAGTTAACAAAGTAAACTGGATAGAGTTAGTTTTATGGGAAAACATAAATCTGAAGAAAGGTTAGAACATTCTATTGTACAGATACACACTGTCAGTCTTATATAGATTTTACACAAAAGTAAGTGTAGTCGACAAATGATGAGTCAGTCATTTCCCCTCTTCCCTCCCACCTTCTCCCCCTTCCTCTCCTCTCCACCTCTTCCCTTCCATTTTCTGTGTGTGTGTGTTTGTGTGTGTGTATTTTGCAACAATGATAAAACAACACTTAGTCATTTTCACCTCATTAACAGCGCACAACTAGGCTGCCACACAAGTTTTCAACTGCTTATATATATATATATATATATATATATATATATATATATATATATATATATATATATATATATATATATATATAAAATATAATACACTAGCAGTACCCAGCCACGGCAACCTTCCCTGTGCCCCAGTCCTCCTCACCATTTCCCACTCAACCGCCTTCTCGGTCTCCCAACCATTCCCCACTCCACCTCCCCTTGTCCTCCCAACCATTCCCCACTCCACCATCCCCTTGTCCTCCCCACCATTCCCCACTACACCATCCCCTCTTCCTTCTACTCCCCTGTTCCTTTCTCCTCCCCACCATTCTCCATTCCCCCCATCCCCTCGTCCCTACCATCCCAAACTTTCCCGTCTCGTCGTCCTTCCCTACCATTCCCCACTCCCTTGTCCCCTCGTTCTCCCCACCATCTCTCACTTCCGTCCCCTCGTCATCCCCACTATTCCCCACTCCCTCGTCCGATGCCTTCCCAAATGGTCTGATGTTCCCATCAGAATACTGGGAACATAAAGTAATCTGATGTTCCCATCACAAAAATATAAGAAAAACAGTTAATAAATGAAATGAAAATTTAAAAACAATTAAAAAATAAACTATGCTCACGAAATGAACGATATGGTAAACAACACAGCTCAATTCCAATGCAATTCACACAAAATAATTAAATTAAAATGAAAATAAATCAAAATCTTTGAAAATTCAATTTATCAATGCAATCAGAAACATTGAAATGGAATTGTACCATATTTAATATAGCATGTGTGTGTTGTTCTTACATGCAAAAGATGGTGCTGTTTTTCAAGAACAGCATCGTTTAACCTGTCACAGGTGTGGCATCTATACTTATACTTACGAAATGAACGGTATGGTAAACAACACATCTCAATTTCAATGCAATGTCACACAAAATAATTAAATCAATATGAAAATAAATCAAAATCTATGAAAATTAAATTTGGCAATGCAATCGAAAACATTGAAATGGAATCGTGTCATATTTAGTATAGAATTGATGCTGTTACATGCAACAGATGGCTCTGTTTTCTTAAAAAAAACGTTTTTACCTGCCACAGGTGTGGCATCTGTACTTATTCTTATGAAATGAATGGTATGGTAATCAACACAGCTCAATTCCAATGCATTGTCACACAAAATAATTAAATCAAAATGTACACAAATCGAAATCTATGAAAATTCAATTTATCAATGCAATGGGAAACACTGAAATGGAATTGTAACATATTTAGAATAGAGTGGGTTATTATATATATATATATATATATATATATATATAACGTCTAAATGACCCCTCACTTGCTCTGGTGCTCTTGGGAGGTGTTGATCTTTGGGGGATTTAAATACTCCGAAATTACCATCTCTTTTAAGGGTCTGAGCGGTGGTGCAGAGGGTTAAGGCGTACCTGTTATGCCAGTTGCTGGAAGGCTTCTGTGCTGGCTAGGGTTCGAGTCTCCTGGTGGGAAAGTGTTCTAAAGTTGTATACTTAACTCTCGTGTTTAGGAGAGTTGTGCCTTAAGCAGAGACACTGTGTCTTCCCATATTAACAGGGACTTGATGAAATTAACGTCTAAATGACCCCTCACTTGCTCTGGTGCTCTTGGGAGGTGTTGATCTTTGGGGGATTTAAATACTCCGAAATTACCATCTCTTTTAAGGGTCTGAGCGGTGGTGCAGAGGGTTAAGGCGTACCTGTTATGCCAGTTGCTGGAAGGCTTCTGTGCTGGCTAGGGTTCGAGTCTCCTGGTGGGAAAGTGTTCTAAAGTTGTATACTTAACTCTCGTGTTTAGGAGAGTTGTGCCTTAAGCAGAGACACTGTGTCTTCCCATATTAACAGGGACTTGATGAAATTAACGTCTAAATGACCCCTCACTTGCTCTGGTGCTCTTGGGAGGTGTTGATCTTTGGGGGATTTAAATACTCCGAAATTACCATCTCTTTTAAGGGTCTGAGCGGTGGTGCAGAGGGTTAAGGCGTACCTGTTATGCCAGTTGCTGGAAGGCTTCTGTGCTGGCTAGGGTTCGAGTCTCCTGGTGGGAAAGTGTTCTAAAGTTGTATACTTAACTCTCGTGTTTAGGAGAGTTGTGCCTTAAGCAGAGACACTGTGTCTTCCCATATTAACAGGGACTTGATGAAATTAACGTCTAAATGACCCCTCACTTGCTCTGGTGCTCTTGGGAGGTGTTGATCTTTGGGGGATTTAAATACTCCGAAATTACCATCTCTTTTAAGGGTCTGAGCGGTGGTGCAGAGGGTTAAGGCGTACCTGTTATGCCAGTTGCTGGAAGGCTTCTGTGCTGGCTAGGGTTCGAGTCTCCTGGTGGGAAAGTGTTCTAAAGTTGTATACTTAACTCTCGTGTTTAGGAGAGTTGTGCCTTAAGCAGAGACACTGTGTCTTCCCATATTAACAGGGACTTGATGAAATTAACGTCTAAATGACCCCTCACTTGCTCTGGTGCTCTTGGGAGGTGTTGATCTTTGGGGGATTTAAATACTCCGAAATTACCATCTCTTTTAAGGGTCTGAGCGGTGGTGCAGAGGGTTAAGGCGTACCTGTTATGCCAGTTGCTGGAAGGCTTCTGTGCTGGCTAGGGTTCGAGTCTCCTGGTGGGAAAGTGTTCTAAAGTTGTATACTTAACTCTCGTGTTTAGGAGAGTTGTGCCTTAAGCAGAGACACTGTGTCTTCCCATATTAACAGGGACTTGATGAAATTAACGTCTAAATGACCCCTCACTTGCTCTGGTGCTCTTGGGAGGTGTTGATCTTTGGGGGATTTAAATACTCCGAAATTACCATCTCTTTTAAGGGTCTGAGCGGTGGTGCAGAGGGTTAAGGCGTACCTGTTATGCCAGTTGCTGGAAGGCTTCTGTGCTGGCTAGGGTTCGAGTCTCCTGGTGGGAAAGTGTTCTAAAGTTGTATACTTAACTCTCGTGTTTAGGAGAGTTGTGCCTTAAGCAGAGACACTGTGTCTTCCCATATTAACAGGGACTTGATGAAATTAACGTCTAAATGACCCCTCACTTGCTCTGGTGCTCTTGGGAGGTGTTGATCTTTGGGGGATTTAAATACTCCGAAATTACCATCTCTTTTAAGGGTCTGAGCGGTGGTGCAGAGGGTTAAGGCGTACCTGTTATGCCAGTTGCTGGAAGGCTTCTGTGCTGGCTAGGGTTCGAGTCTCCTGGTGGGAAAGTGTTCTAAAGTTGTATACTTAACTCTCGTGTTTAGGAGAGTTGTGCCTTAAGCAGAGACACTGTGTCTTCCCATATTAACAGGGACTTGATGAAATTAACGTCTAAATGACCCCTCACTTGCTCTGGTGCTCTTGGGAGGTGTTGATCTTTGGGGGATTTAAATACTCCGAAATTACCATCTCTTTTAAGGGTCTGAGCGGTGGTGCAGAGGGTTAAGGCGTACCTGTTATGCCAGTTGCTGGAAGGCTTCTGTGCTGGCTAGGGTTCGAGTCTCCTGGTGGGAAAGTGTTCTAAAGTTGTATACTTAACTCTCGTGTTTAGGAGAGTTGTGCCTTAAGCAGAGACACTGTGTCTTCCCATATTAACAGGGACTTGATGAAATTAACGTCTAAATGACCCCTCACTTGCTCTGGTGCTCTTGGGAGGTGTTGATCTTTGGGGGATTTAAATACTCCGAAATTACCATCTCTTTTAAGGGTCTGAGCGGTGGTGCAGAGGGTTAAGGCGTACCTGTTATGCCAGTTGCTGGAAGGCTTCTGTGCTGGCTAGGGTTCGAGTCTCCTCCGAGCACTAGAGCAAGTGAGGGGTCATTTTTACGTTTTTCATCAAGTCCCTGTTAATATGGGAGAACACTGTGTCTATGTTTGATGCCCAACTCTCCTAAACACGAGAGTGAAGTTATACAACTTTAGAACACTTTCCCACCAGGAGACCCGAACCCTAGCCAGCACAGAAGCCTTCCAGCAACTGGCATAACAGGTACGCCTTTAACCCAATGCACCACCGCTCAGACCCTTAAAAGAGATGGTAATTTCGGAGTATTTATACACACCAAAGACCACCATCTCCCAAGAGCACTAGAGGAAGTGAGGGGTCATTTCTACGTTTTTCATCATGTCCCTGTTAATATGGGAGAACACTGTGTCTATGCTTGATGCACAACACTCCTAAACACGAGAGTGAAGTTATACAACTTTAGAACACTTTCCCACCAGGAGACTCGAACCCTAGCCAGCACAGAAGCCTTCCAGCAACTGGCATAACAGGTACGCCTTTAACCCACTGCACCATCGCTCAGACCCTTAAAAGAGATGGTAATTTTGGAGTATTTATACACACCAAAGACCAACATCTCCCAAGAGCACTAGAGCAAGTGAGGGGTCATTTTTACGTTTTTCATCAAATCCCTGTTAATATGGGAGAACACTGTGTCTATGTTTGATGCACAACTCTCCTAAACACGAGAGTGAAGTTATACAACTTTAGAACACTTTCCCACCAGGAGACTCGAACCCTAGCCAGCACAGAAGCCTTCCAGCAACTGGCATAACAGGTACGCCTTTAATCCACTGCACCACCGCTCAGACCCTTAAAAGAGATGGTAATTTCGGAGTATTTATCATCGTCGTCATCTCTGTTAATAATAATAATAATAATAATAAAATATTACCAAAGACCACCATCTCCCAAGAGCACTAGAGCAAGTGAGGGGTCATTTTTACGTTTTTCATCAAATCCCTGTTAATATGGGAGAACACTGTGTCTATGCTTGATGCACAACTCTCCTAAACACGAGAGTGAAGTTATACAACTTTAGAACGCTTTCCCACCAGGAGACTCGAACCCTAGCCAGCACAGAAGCCTTCCAGCAACTGGCATAACAGGTACTCCTTTAACCCACTGCACCACCGCTCAGACCCTTAAAAGAGATGGTAATTTCGGAGTATTTATACACACCAAAGACCACCATCTCCCAAGAGCACTAGAGCATTAAGTGAGGGTCATTTTTACGTTTTTCATCAAATCCCTGTTAATATGGGAGAACACTGTGTCTATTCTTGATGCACAACTCTCCTAAACACGAGAGTGAAGTTATACAACTTTAGAACACTTTTCCACCAGGAGACTCGAACCCTAGCCAGCACAGAAGCCTTCCAGCAACTGGCATAACTGGTTCGCCTTTACTCCACTGTACCACCGCTCAGACTCTTAAAAGAGATGGTAATTTCGGAGTATTTATACACACCAAAGACCACCATCTCCCAACAGCACTAGAGCAAGTGAGGAGTCATTTGTACGTTTTTCATCAAGTCCCTGTTAATATGGGAGAACACTGTGTCTATGCTTGATGCACAACTCTCCTAAACACGAGAGTGAAGTTATACAACTTTAGAACACTTTCCCACCAGGAGACTCGAACCCTAGCCAGCACAGAAGCCTTCAGGCAACTGGCATAACAGGTACGCCTTTAACCCACTGCACCACCGCTCAGACTCTTAAAAGAGATGATAATTTCGGAGTATTTATACACACCAAAGACCACCATCTCCCAAGAGCACTAGAGCATTAAGTGAGGGTCATTTTTACGTTTTTCATCAAATCCCTGTTAATATGGGAGAACACTGTGTCTATTCTTGATGCACAACTCTCCTAAACACGAGAGTGAAGTTATACAACTTTAGAACACTTTCCCACCAGGAGACTCGAACCCTAGCCAGCACAGAAGCCTTCCAGCATCTGGCATAACAGGTACGCCTTTAAACCACTGTACCACCGCTCAGACTCTTAAAAGAGATGGTAATTTCAGAGTATTTATACACACCAAAGACCACCATCTCCCAAGAGCACTAGAGCAAGTGAGGGTCACTTTTACGTTTTTCATCAAGTCCCTGTTAATATGGGAGAACACTGTGTCTATGCTTGATGCACAACTCTCCTAAACACGAGAGTGAAGTTATACAACTTTAGAACACTTTCCCACCAGGAGACTCGAACCCTAGCCAGCACAGAAGCCTTCCAGGAAGTGGCATAACATGTACGCCTTTAATCCACTGCACCACGGAACAGACCCTTAAAAGAGATGGTAATTTCGGAGTATTTATACACACCAAAGAACACCATCTCCCAAGAGCACTAGAGCAAGTGAGGGGTCATTTTTACGTTTTTCATCAAATCCCTGTTAATATGGGAGAATACTGTGTCTATGCTTGATGCACAACTCTCCTAAACACGAGAGTGAAGTTATACAACTTTAGAACACTTTCCCACCAGGAGACTCGAACCCTAGCCAGCACAGAAGCCTTCCAGCAACTGGCATAACAGGTACGCCTTTAACTCACTGCACCACCGCTCAGACCCTTAAAAAAGATGGTAATTTCGGAGTATTTATACACACTAAAGACCACCATTTCCCAAGAGCACTAGAGCAAGTGAGGGGTCATTTGTACGTTTTTCATCAAGTCCCTGTTAATATGGGAGAACACTGTGTCTATGCTTGATGGACAACACTCCTAAACACGAGAGTGAAGTTATACAACTTTAGAACACTTTCCCACCAGGAGACTCGAACCCTAGCCAGCACAGAAGCCTTCCAGGAAGTGGCATAACATGTACGCCTTTAACCCACTGCACCACGGCACAGACCCTTAAAAGAGATGGTAATTTCGGAGTATTTATACACACCAAAGACCACCATCTCCCAAGAGCACTAGAGCAAGTGAGGGGTCATTTTTACGTTTTTCATCAAGTCCCTGTTAATATGGGAGAACACTGTCTATGTTTGATGCACAACTCTCCTAAACACGAGAGTGAAGTTATACAACTTTAGAACACTTTCCCATCCGGAGACTCGAACCCTAGCCAGCACAGAAGCCTTCCAGCAACTGGCATAACAGGTACGCCTTTAACCCACTGCACCACCGCTCAGACCCTTAAAAGAGATGGTAATTTCGGAGTATTTATCATCGTCGTCATCTCTGTTAATAATAATAATAATAATAATAATAATAAAATATTACCAAAGACCACCATCTCCCAAGAGCACTAGAGCAAGTGAGGGGTCATTTTTATGTTTTTCAACAAATCCCTGTTAATATGGGAGAACACTGTGTCTATGCTTGATGCACAACTCTCCTAAACACGAGAGTGAAGTTATACAACTTTAGAACACTTTCCCACCAGGAGACTCGAACCCTAGCCAGCACAGAAGCCTTCCACGAAGTGGCATAACATGTACGCCTTTAACCCACTGCACCACGGCTCAGACCCTTAAAAGAGATGGTAATTTCGGAGTATTTATGCACACCAAAGAACACCATCTCCCAAGAGCACTAGTGCAAGTGAGGGGTCATTTTTACGTTTTTCATCAAGTCCCTGTTAATATGGGAGAACACTGTGTCTATGCTTGATGCACAACTCTCCTAAACACGAGAGTGAAGTTATACAACTTTAGAACACTTTCCAACCAGGAGAATCGAACCCTAGCCAGCACAGAAGCCTTCCAGCAACTGGCATAACAGGTACGCCTTTAACCCACTGCACCACCGCTCAGACCCTTAAAAGAGATGGTAATTTCGGAGTTTTTATACACACCAAAGACCACCATCTCCCAAGAACACTAGAGCATTAAGTGAGGGTCATTTTTACGTTTTTCATCAAGTCCCTGTTAATATGGGAGAACACTGTGTCTATGCTTGATGCACAACTCTCCTAAACACGAGAGTGAAGTTGTACAACTTTAGAACACTTTCCCACCAGGAGACTAGAACCCTAGCCAGCACAGAAGCCTTCCAGCAACTGGCATAACAGGTACGCCTTTAACCCACTGCACCACCGCTCAGACCCATAAAAGAGATTGTAATTTCGGAGTATTTATATACACCAAAGACCACCATTTCCCAAGAGCACTAGAGCAAGTGAGGGGTCATTTTTACGTTTTTCATCAAGTCCCTGTTAATATGGGAGAACACTGTGTCTATGCTTGATGCACAACTCTCCTAAACACGAGAGTGAAGTTATACAACTTTAGAACACTTTCCAACCAGGAGAATCGAACCCTAGCCAGCACAGAAGCCTTCCAGCAACTGGCATAACAGGTACGCCTTTAACCCACTGCACCACCGCTCAGACCCTTAAAAGAGATGGTAATTTCGGAGTATTTATACACACCAAAGACCACCATCTCCCAAGAGCACTAGAGCAAGTGAGGGGTCATTTTTACGTTTTTCATCAAGTCCCTGTCAATATGGGAGAACACTGTGTCTATGCTTGATCCACAACTCTCCTAAACACTAGAGTGAAGTTATACAACTTTAGAACACTTTCCCACCAGGAGACTCGAACCCTAGCCAGCACAGAAGCCTTCCAGCAAGTGGCATAACATGTACGCCTTTAACCCACTGCACCACCGCTCAGACCCTTAAAAGAGATGGTAATTTCAGAGTATTTATACTCACCAAAGGACACCATCTCCCAAGAGCACTAGAGCAAGTGAGGGGTCATTTTTACGTTTTTCATCAAGTCCCTGTTAATATGGGAGAACACTGTGTCTATGTTTGATGCCCAACTCTCCTAAACACGAGAGTGAAGTTATACAACTTCAGAACACTTTCCCACCAGGAGACTCGAACCCTAGCCAGCACAGAAGCCTTCCAGCAACTGGCATAACAGGTACGCCTTTAACCCAATGCACCACCGCTCAGACCCTTAAAAGAGATGGTAATTTCGGAGTATTTATACACACCAAAGACCACCATCTCCCAAGAGCACCAGAGGAAGTGAGGGGTCATTTCTACGTTTTTCATCATGTCCCTGTTAATATGGAAGAACACTGTGTCTATGCTTGATGCACAACACTCCTAAACATGAGAGTGAAGTTATACAACTTTAGAACACTTTCCCACCAGGAGACTCGAACCCTAGCCAGCACAGAAGCCTTCCAGCAACTGGCATAACAGGTACGCCTTTAACCCACTGCACCATCGCTCAGACCCTTAAAAGAGATGGTAATTTTGGAGTATTTATACACACCAAAGACCACCATCTCCCAAGAGCACTAGAGCAAGTGAGGGGTCATTTTTACGTTTTTCATCAAATCCCTGTTAATATGGGAGAACACTGTGTCTATGCTTGATGCACAACTCTCCTAAACACGAGAGTGAAGTTACACAACTTTAGAACACTTTCCCACCAGGAGACTCGAACCCTAGCCAGCACAGAAGCCTTCCAGCAACTGGCATAACAGGTACGCCTTTAACCCACTGCACCACCGCTCTGACCCTTAAAAGAGATGGTAATATCGGAGTATTTATACACACCAAAGACCACCATCTCCCAAGAGCACTAGAGCAAGTGAGGGGTCATTTTTACGTTTTCATCAAGTCCCTGTTAATATGGGAGAACACTGTGTCTATGTTTGATGCACAACTCTCCTAAACACGAGAGTGAAGTTATACAACTTTAGAACACTTTCCCACCAGGAGACTCGAACCCTAGCCAGCACAGAAGCCTTCCAGCAACTGGCATAACAGGTACGCCTTTAACCCACTGCACCACCGCTCAGACCCTTAAAAGAGATGGTAATTTCGGAGTATTTATACACACCAAAGACCACCATCTCCCAAGAGCACTAGAGCAAGTGAGGGGTCATTTTTACGTTTTTCATCAAGTCCCTGTTAATATGGGAGAACACTGTGTCTATGCTTGATGCACAACTCTCCTAAACACGAGAGTGAAGTTATACAACTTTAGAACACTTTCCAACCAGGAGAATCGAACCCTAGCCAGCACAGAAGCCTTCCAGCAACTGGCATAAGAGGTACGCCTTTAACCCACTGCACCACCGCTCAGACCCTAAAAAGAGATGGTAATTTCGGAGTATTTATACACACCAAAGACCACCATCTCCCAAGAGCACTAGAGCAAGTGAGGGGTCATTTTTACGTTTTTCATCAAGTCCCTGTTAATATGGGAGAACACTGTGTCTATGCTTGATCCACAACTCTCCTAAACACTAGAGTGAAGTTATACAACTTTAGAACACTTTCCCACCAGGAGACTCGAACCCTAGCCAGCACAGAAGCCTTCCAGCAAGTGGCATAACATGTACGCCTTTAACCCACTGCACCACCGCTCAGACCCTTAAAAGAGATGGTAATTTCAGAGTATTTATACTCACCAAAGGACACCATCTCCCAAGAGCACTAAAGCAAGTGAGGGGTCATTTTTACGTTTTTCATCAAGTCCCTGTTAATATGGGAGAACACTGTGTCTATGTTTGATGCCCAACTCTCCTAAACACGAGAGTGAAGTTATACAACTTTAGAACACTTTCCCACCAGGAGACTCGAACCCTAGCCAGCACAGAAGCCTTCCAGCAACTGGCATAACAGGTACGCCTTTAACCCAATGCACCACCGCTCAGACCCTTAAAAGAGATGGTAATTTCGGAGTATTTATACACACCAAAGACCACCATCTTCCAAGAGCACTAGAGGAAGTGAGGGGTCATTTCTACGTTTTTCATCATGTCCCTGTTAATATGGGAGAACACTGTGTCTATGCTTGATGCACAACACTCCTAAACACGAGAGTGAAGTTATACAACTTTAGAACACTTTCCCACCAGGAGACTCGAACCCTAGCCAGCACAGAAGCCTTCCAGCAACTGGCATAACAGGTACGCCTTTAACCCACTGTACCATCGCTCAGACCCATAAAAGAGATTGTAATTTCGGAGTATTTATATACACCAAAGACCACCATTTCCCAAGAGCACTAGAGCAAGTGAGGGGTCATTTTTACGTTTTTCATCAAGTCCCTGTTAATATGGGAGAACACTGTGTCTATGCTTGATGCACAACTCTCCTAAACACGAGAGTGAAGTTATACAACTTTAGAACACTTTCCAACCAGGAGAATCGAACCCTAGCCAGCACAGAAGCCTTCCAGCAACTGGCATAACAGGTACGCCTTTAACCCACTGCACCACCGCTCAGACCCTTAAAAGAGATGGTAATTTCGGAGTATTTATACACACCAAAGACCACCATCTCCCAAGAGCACTAGAGCAAGTGAGGGGTCATTTTTACGTTTTTCATCAAGTACCTGTTAATATGGGAGAACACTGTGTCTATGCTTGATCCACAACTCTCCTAAACACTAGAGTGAAGTTATACAACTTTAGAACACTTTCCCACCAGGAGACTCGAACCCTAGCCAGCACAGAAGCCTTCCAGCAAGTGGCATAACATGTACGCCTTTAACCCACTGCACCACCGCTCAGACCCTTAAAAGAGATGGTAATTTCAGAGTATTTATACTCACCAAAGGACACCATCTCCCAAGAGCACTAGAGCAAGTGAGGGGTCATTTTACGTTTTTCATCAAGTCCCTGTTAATATGGGAGAACACTGTGTCTATGTTTGATGCCCAACTCTCCTAAACACGAGAGTGAAGTTATACAACTTCAGAACACTTTCCCACCAGGAGACTCGAACCCTAGCCAGCACAGAAGCCTTCCAGCAACTGGCATAACAGGTACGCCTTTAACCCAATGCACCACCGCTCAGACCCTTAAAAGAGATGGTAATTTCGGAGTATTTATACACACCAAAGACCACCATCTCCCAAGAGCACTAGAGGAAGTGAGGGGTCATTTCTACTTTTTTCATCATGTCCCTGTTAATATGGGAGAACACTGTGTCTATGCTTGATGCACAACACTCCTAAACACGAGAGTGAAGTTATACAACTTTAGAACACTTTCCCACCAGGAGACTCGAACCCTAGCCAGCACAGAAGCCTTCCAGCAACTGGCATAACAGGTACGCCTTTAACCCACTGCACCATCGCTCAGACCCTTAAAAGAGATGGTAATTTTGGAGTATTTATACACACCAAAGACCACCATCTCCCAAGAGCACTAAAGCAAGTGAGGGGTCATTTTTACGTTTTTCATCAAATCCCTGTTAATATGGGAGAACACTGTGTCTATGCTTGATGCACAATTCTCCTAAACACGAGAGTGAAGTTACACAACTTTAGAACACTTTCCCACCAGGAGACTCGAACCCTAGTCAGCACAGAAGCCTTCCAGCAACTGGCATAACAGGTACGCCTTTAACCCACTGCACCACCGCTCTGACCCTTAAAAGAGATGGTAATATCGGAGTATTTATACACACCAAAGACCACCATCTCCCAAGAGCACTAGAGCAAGTGAGGGGTCATTTTTACGTTTTTCATCAAGTCCCTGTTAATATGGGAGAACACTGTGTCTATGTTTGATGCACAACTCTCCTAAACACGAGAGTGAAGTTATACAACTTTAGAACACTTTCCCACCAGGAGACTCGAACCCTAGCCAGCACAGAAGCCTTCCAGCAACTGGCATAACAGGTACACCTTTAACCCACTGCACCACCGCTCAGACCCTTAAAAGAGATGGTAATTTCGGAGTATTTATACACACCAAAGACCACCATCTCCCAAGAGCACTAGAGCAAGTGAGGGGTCATTTTTACGTGTTTCATCAAGTCCCTGTTAATATGGGAGAACACTGTGTATATGCTTGATGCACAACTCTCCTAAACACGAGAGTGAAGTTATACAACTTTAGAACACTTTCCAACCAGGAGAATCGAACCCTAGCCAGCACAGAAGCCTTCCAGCAACTGGCATAAGAGGTACGCCTTTAACCCACTGCACCACCGCTCAGACCCTAAAAAGAGATGGTAATTTCGGAGTATTTATACACACCAAAGACCACCATCTCCCAAGAGCACTAGAGCAAGTGAGGGGTCATTTTTACGTTTTTCATCAAGTCCCTGTTAATATGGGAGAACACTGTGTCTATGCTTGATCCACAACTCTCCTAAACACTAGAGTGAAGTTATACAACTTTAGAACACTTTCCCACCAGGAGACTCGAACCCTAGCCAGCACAGAAGCCTTCCAGCAAGTGGCATAACATGTACGCCTTTAACCCACTGCACCACCGCTCAGACCCTTAAAAGAGATGGTAATTTCAGAGTATTTATACTCACCAAAGGACACCATCTCCCAAGAGCACTAGAGCAAGTGAGGGGTCATTTTTACGTTTTTCATCAAGACCCTGTTAATATGGGAGAACACTGTGTCTATGTTTGATGCCCAACTCTCCTAAACACGAGAGTGAAGTTATACAACTTTAGAACCCTTTCCCACCAGGAGACTCGAACCCTAGCCAGCACAGAAGCCTTCCAGCAACTGGCATAACAGGTACGCCTTTAACCCAATGCACCACCGCTCAGACCCTTAAAAGAGATGGTAATTTCGGAGTATTTATACACACCAAAGACCACCATCTCCCAAGAGCACTAGAGGAAGTGAGGGGTCATTTCTACGTTTTTCATCATGTTCCTGTTAATATGGGAGAACACTGTGTCTATGCTTGATGCACAACACTCCTAAACACGAGAGTGAAGTTATACAACTTTAGAACACTTTCCCACCAGGAGACTCGAACCCTAGCCAGCACAGAAGCCTTCCAGCAACTGGCATAACAGGTACGCCTTTAACCCACTGTACCATCGCTCAGACCCTTAAAAGAGATGGTAATTTTGGAGTATTTATACACACCAAAGACCACCATCTCCCAAGAGCACTAGAGCAAGTGAGGGGTCATTTTTACGTTTTTCATCAAATCCCTGTTAATATGGGAGAACACTGTGTCTATGCTTGATGCACAACTCTCCTAAACACGAGAGTGAAGTTACATAACTTTAGAACACTTTCCCACCAGGAGACTCGAACCCTAGTCAGCACAGAAGCCTTCCAGCAACTGGCATAACAGGTACGCCTTTAACCCACTGCACCACCGCTCTGACCCTTAAAAGAGATGGTAATATCGGATTATTTATACACACCAAAGACCACCATCTCCCAAGAGCACTAGAGCAAGTGAGGGGTCATTTTTACGTTTTTAATCAAGTCCCTGTTAATATGGGAGAACACTGTGTCTATGTTTGATGCACAACTCTCCTAAACACGAGAGTGAAGTTATACAACTTTAGAACACTTTCCCACCAGGAGACTCGAACCCTAGCCAGCACAGAAGCCTTCCAGCAACTGGCATAACAGGTACGCCTTTAACCCACTGCACCACCGCTCAGACCCTTAAAAGAGATGGTAATTTCGGAGTATTTATCATCTTCGTCATCTCTGTTAATAATAATAATAATAATAATAAAATATTACCAAAGACCACCATCTCCCAAGAGCACTAGAGGAAGTGAGGGGTCATTTTTACGTTTTTCAACAAATCCCTGTTAATATGGGAGAACACTGTGTCTATGCTTGATGCACAACTCTCCTAAACACGAGAGTGAAGTTATACAACTTTAGAACACTTTCCCACCAGGAGACTCGAACCCTAGCCAGCACAGAAGCCTTCCACGAAGTGGCATAACATGTACGCCTTTAACCCACTGCACCACGGCTCAGACCCTTAAAAGAGATGGTAATTTCGGAGTATTTATACACACCAAAGAACACCATCTCCCAAGAGCACTAGTGCAAGTGAGGGGTCATTTTTACGTTTTTCATCAAGTCCCTGTTAATATGGGAGAACACTGTGTCTATGTTTGATGCACAACTCTCCTAAACACTAGAGTGAAGTTATACAACTTTAGAACACTTTCCCACCAGGAGACTCGAACCCTAGCCAGCACAGAAGCCTTCCAGCAACTGGCATAACAGGTACGCCTTTAACCCACTGCACCACCGCTCAGACCCTTAAAAGAGATGGTAATTTCGGAGTATTTATACACACCAAAGACCACCATCTCCCAAGAGCACTAGAGGAAGTGAGGGGTCATTTCTACGTTTTTCATCATGTCCCTGTTAATATGGGAGAACACTGTGTCTATGCTTGATGCACAACACTCCTAAACACGAGAGTGAAGTTATACAACTTTAGAACACTTTCCCACCAGGAGACTCGAACCCTAGCCAGCACAGAAGCCTTCCAGCAACTGGCATAACAGGTACGCCTTTAACCCACTGCACCACCGCTCAGACCCTTAAAAGAGATGGTAATTTCGGAGAATTTATACACACCAAAGACCACCATCTCCCAAGAGCACTAGAGCATTAAGTGAGGGTCATTTTTACGTTTTTCATCAAGTCCCTGTTAATATGGGAGAACACTGTGTCTATGCTTGATGCACAACTCTCCTAAACACGAGAGTGAAGTTGTACAACTTTAGAACACTTTCCCACCAGGAGACTAGAACCCTAGCCAGCACAGAAGCCTTCCAGCAACTGGCATAACAGGTACGCCTTTAACCCACTGCACCACTGCTCAGACCCATAAAAGAGATTGTAATTTCGGAGTATTTATATACACCAAAGACCACCATTTCCCAAGGGCACTAGAGCAAGTGAGGGGTCATTTTTATGTTTTTCATCAAGTCCCTGTTAATATGGGAGAACACTGTGTCTATGCTTGATCCACAACTCTCCTAAACACGAGAGTGAAGTTATACAACTTTAGAACACTTTCCAACCAGGAGAATCGAACCCTAGCCAGCACAGAAGCCTTCCAGCAACTGGCATAAAAGGTACGCCTTTAACCCACTGCACCACCGCTCAGACCCTTAAAAGAGATGGTAATTTCGGAGTATTTATACACACCAAAGACCACCATCTCCCAAGAGCACTAGAGCAAGTGAGGGGTCATTTTTACGTTTTTCATCAAGTTCCTGTTAATATGGGAGAACACTGTGTCTATGCTTGATCCACAACTCTCCTAAACACTAGAGTGAAGTTATACAACTTTAGAACACTTTCCCACCAGGAGACTCGAACCCTAGCCAGCACAGAAGCCTTCCAGCAAGTGGCATAACATGTACGCCTTTAACCCACTGCACCACCGCTCAGACCCTTAAAAGAGATGGTAATTTCAGAGTATTTATACTCACCAAAGGACACCATCTCCCAAGAGCACTAGAGCAAGTGAGGGGTCATTTTTACGTTTTTCATCAAGTCCCTGTTAATATGGGAGAACACTGTGCCTATGTTTGATGCCCAACTCTCCTAAACACGAGAGTGAAGTTATACAACTTCAGAACACTTTCCCACCAGGAGACTCGAACCCTAGCCAGCACAGAAGCCTTCCAGCAAGTGGCATCACAGGTACGCCTTTAAGCCACTGCACCACCGCTCAGACCCTTAAAAGAGATGGTAATTTCGGAGTATTTATCATCGTCGTCATCTCTGTTAATAATAATAATAATAATAATAATAATAATAAAATATTACCAAAGACCACCATCTCCCAAGAGCACTAGAGCAAGTGAGGGGTCATTTTTACGTTTTTCATCAAATCCCTGTTAATATGGGAGAACACTGTGTCTATGCTTGATGCACAACTCTCCTAAACACGAGAGTGAAGTTATACAACTTTAGAACGCTTTCCCACCAGGAGACTCGAACCCTAGCCAGCACAGATGCCTTCCAGCAACTGGCATAACAGGTACGCCTTTAACCCACTGCACCACCGCTCAGACCCTTAAAAGAGATGGTAATTTCGGAGTATTTATACACACCAAAGACCACCATCTCCCAAGAGCACTAGAGCAAGTGAGGGGTCATTTTTACGTTTTTCATCAAGTCCCTGTTAATATGGGAGAACACTGTGTCTATGCTTGATGCACAACTCTCCTAAACACGAGAGTGAAGTTATACAACTTTAGAACACTTTCCAACCAGGAGAATCGAACCCTAGCCAGCACAGAAGCCTTGCAGCAACTGGCATAAGAGGTACGCCTTTAACCCACTGCACCACCGCTCAGACCCTAAAAAGAGATGGTAATTTCGGAGTATTTATACACACCAAAGACCACCATCTCCCAGGAGCACTAGAGCAAGTGAGGGGTCATTTTTACGTTTTTCATCAAGTCCCTGTTAATATGGGAGAACACTGTGTCTATGCTTGATCCACAACTCTCCTAAACACTAGAGTGAAGTTATACAACTTTAGAACACTTTCCCACCAGGAGACTCGAACCCTAGCCAGCACAGAAGCCTTCCAGCAACTGGCATAACAGGTACGCCTTTAACCCACTGCACCACCGCTCAGACCCTAAAAAGAGATGGTAATTTCGGAGTATTTATACACACCAAAGACCACCATCTCCCAAGAGCACTAGAGGAAGTGAGGGGTCATTTCTACGTTTTTCATCATGTCCCTGTTAATATGGGAGAACACTGTGTCTATGCTTGATCCACAACTCTCCTAAACACGAGAGTGAAGTTACACAACTTTAGAACACTTTCCCACCAGGAGACTCGAACCCTAGCCAGCACAGAAGCCTTCCAGCAAATGGCATAACAGGTACGCCTTTAACCCACTGTACCACCGCTCAGACTCTTAAAAGAGATGATAATTTCGGAGTATTTATACACACCAAAGACAACCACCTCCCAAGAGCACTAGAGCATTAAGTGAGGGTCATTTTTACGTTTTTCATCAAGACCCTGTTAATATGGGAGAACACTGTGTCTATGATTGATGCACAACTCTCCTAAACACGAGAGTGAAGTTATACAACTTTAGAATACTTTCCAACCAGGAGAATCGAACCCTAGCCAGCACAGAAGCCTTGCAGCAACTGGCATAAGAGGTACGCCTTTAACCCACTGCACCACCGCTCAGACCCTAAAAAGAGATGGTAATTTCGGAGTATTTATACACACCAAAGACCACCATCTCCCAGGAGCACTAGAGCAAGTGAGGGGTCATTTTTACGTTTTTCATCAAGTCCCTGTTAATATGGGAGAACACTGTGTCTATGCTTGATCCACAACTCTCCTAAACACTAGAGTGAAGTTATACAACTTTAGAACACTTTCCCACCAGGAGACTCGAACCCTAGCCAGCACAGAAGCCTTCCAGCAACTGGCATAACAGGTACGCCTTTAACCCACTGCACCACCGCTCAGACCCTTAAAAGAGATGGTAATTTCGGAGTATTTATACACACCAAAGACCACCATCTCCCAAGAGCACTAGAGGAAGTGAGGGGTCATTTCTACGTTTTTCATCATGTCCCTGTTAATATGGGAGAACACTGTGTCTATGCTTGATGCACAACACTCCTAAACACGAGAGTGAAGTTATACAACTTTAGAACACTTTCCCACCAGGAGACTCGAACCCTAGCCAGCACAGAAGCCTTCCAGCAACTGGCATAACAGGTACGCCTTTAACCCACTGCACCACCGCTCAGACCCTTAAAAGAGATGGTAATTTCGGAGTATTTATACACACCAAAGACCACCATCTCCCAAGAGCACTAGAACATTAAGTGAGGGTCATTTTTACGTTTTTCATCAAGTCCCTGTTAATATGGGAGAACACTGTGTCTATGCTTGATGCACAACTCTCCTAAACACGAGAGTGAAGTTGTACAACTTTAGAACACTTTCCCACCAGGAGACTAGAACCCTAGCCAGCACAGAAGCCTTCCAGCAACTGGCATAACAGGTATGCCTTTAACCCACTGCACCACCTCTCAGACCCTTAAAAGAGATTGTAATTTCGGAGTATTTATATACACCAAAGACCACCATTTCCCAAGAGCACTAGAGCAAGTGAGGGGTCATTTTTACGTTTTTCATCAAGTCCCTGTTAATATGGGAGAACACTGTGTCTATGCTTGATGCACAACTCTCCTAAACACGAGAGTGAAGTTATACAACTTTAGAACACTTTCCAACCAGGAGAATCGAATCCTAGCCAGCATAGAAGCCTTCCAGCAACTGGCATAAAAGGTACGCCTTTAACCCACTGCACCACCGCTCAGACCCTAAAAAGAGATGGTAATTTCGGAGTATTTATACACACCAAAGACCACCATCTCCCAAGAGCACTAGAGGAAGTGAGGGGTCATTTCTACATTTTTCATCATGTCCCTGTTAATATGGGAGAACACTGTGTCTATGCTTGATGCACAACACTCCTAAACACGAGAGTGAAGTTATACAACTTTAGAACACTTTCCCACCAGGAAACTCGAACCCTAGCCAGCACAGAAGCCTTCCAGCAACTGGAATAACAGGTACGCCTTTAACCCACTGCACCATCGCTCAGACCCTTAAAAGAGATGGTAATTTTGGAGTATTTATACACACCAAAGACCACCATCTCCCAAGAGCACTAGAGCAAGTGAGGGGTCATTTTTACGTTTTTCATCAAATCCCTGTTAATATGGGAGAACACTGTGTCTATGCTTGATGCACAACTCTCCTAAACACGAGAGTGAAGTTACACAACTTTAGAACACTTTCCCACCAGGAGACTCGAACCCTAGCCAGCACAGAAGCCTTCCAGCAAATGGCATAACAGGTACGCCTTTAACCCACTGTACCACCGCTCAGACTCTTAAAAGAGATGATAATTTCGGAGTATTTATACACACCAAAGACAACCATCTCCTAAGAGCACTAGAGCATTAAGTGAGGGTCATTTTTACGTTTTTCATCAAGACCCTGTTAATATGGGAGAACACTGTGTCTATGATTGATGCACAACTCTCCTAAACACGAGAGTGAAGTTATACAACTTTAGAACACTTTCCCACCAGGAGACTCGAACCCTAGCCAGCACAGAAGCCTTCCAGCAACTGGCATAACAGGTACGCCTTTAACCCACTGCACCACCGCTCAGACCCTTAAAAGAGATGGTAATTTCGGAGTATTTATCATCGTCGTCATCTCTGTTAATAATAATAATAATAATAATAAAATATTACGAAAGACCACCATCTCCCAAGAGCACTAGAGCAAGTGAGGGGTCATTTTTACGTTTTTCATCAAATCCCTGTTAATATGGGAGAACACTGTGTCTATGCTTGATGCACAACTCTCCTAAACACGAGAGTGAAGTTATACAACTTTAGAACGCTTTCCCACCAGGAGACTCGAACCCTAGCCAGCACAGAAGCCTTCCAGCAACTGGCATAACAGGTAGGCCTTTAACCCACTGCACCACCGCTCAGACCCTTAAAAGAGATGGTAATTTCGGAGTATTTATACACACCAAAGACCACCATCTCCCAAGAGCACTAGAGCAAGTGAGAGGTCATTTTTACGTTTTTCATCAAGTCCCTGTTAATATGGGAGAACACTGTGTCTATGCTTGATGCACAACTCTCCTAAACACGAGAGTGAAGTTATACAACTTTAGAACACTTTCCAACCAGGAGAATCGAACCCTAGCCAGCACAGAAGCCTTCCAGCAACTGGCATAAAAGGTACACCTTTAACCCACTGCACCACCGCTCAGACCCTAAAAAGAGATGGTAATTTCGGAGTATTTATACACACCAAAGACCACCATCTCCCAAGAGCACTAGAGCAAGTGAGGGGTCATTTTTACGTTTTTCATCAAGTCCCTGTTAATATGGGAGAACACTGTGTCTATGCTTGATCCACAACTCTCCTAAACACTAGAGTGAAGTTATACAACTTTAGAACACTTTCCCACCAGGAGACTCGAACCCTAGCCAGCACAGAAGCCTTCCAGCAAGTGGCATAACATGTACGCCTTTAACCCACTGCACCACCGCTCAGACCCTTAAAAGAGATGGTAATTTCAGAGTATTTATACTCACCAAAGGACACCATCTCCCAAGAGCACTAGAGCAAGTGAGGGGTCATTTTTACGTTTTTCATCAAGTCCCTGTTAATATGGGAGAACACTGTGTCTATGTTTGATGCCCAACACTCCTAAACACGAGAGTGAAGTTATACAACTTTAGAACACTTTCCCACCAGTAGACTCGAACCCTAGCCAGCACAGAAGCCTTCCAGCAACTGGCATAACAGGTACGCCTTTAACCCAATGCACCACCGCTCAGACCCTTAAAAGAGATGGTAATTTCGGAGTATTTATACACACCAAAGACCACCATCTCCCAAGAGCACTAGAGGAAGTGACGGGTCATTTCTACGTTTTTCATCATGTCCCTGTTAATATGGGAGAACACTGTGTCTATGCTTGATGCACAACACTCCTAAACACGAGAGTGAAGTTATACAACTTTAGAACACTTTCCCACCAGGAGACTCGAACCCTAGCCAGCACAGAAGCCTTCCAGCAACTGGCATAACAGGTACGCCTTTAACCCACTGCACCATCGCTCAGACCCTTAAAAGAGATGGTAATTTTGGAGTATTTATACACACCAAAGACCACCATCTCCCAAGAGCACTAGAGCAAGTGAGGGATCATTTTTACGTTTTTCATCAAATCCCTGTTAATATGGGAGAACACTGTGTCTATGCTTGATGCACAACTCTCCTAAACATGAGAGTGAAGTTACATAACTTTAGAACACTTTCCCACCAGGAGACTCGAAACCTAGCCAGCACAGAAGCCTTCCAGCAACTGGCATAACAGGTACGCCTTTAACCCACTGCACCACCGCTCTGACCCTTAAAAGAGATGGTAATATCGGAGTATTTATACACACCAAAGACCACCATCTCCCAAGAACACTAGAGCAAGTGAGGGGTCATTTTTACGTTTTTCATCAAGTCCCTGTTAATATGGGAGAACACTGTGTCTATGTTTGATGCACAACTCTCCAAAACACGAGAGTGAAGTTATACAACTTTAGAACACTTTCCCACCAGGAGACTCGAACCCTAGCCAGCACAGAAGCCTTCCAGCAACTGGCATAACAGGTACGCCTTTAACCCACTGCACCATCGCTCAGACCCTTAAAAGAGATGGTAATTTTGGAGTATTTATACACACCAAAGACCACCATCTCCCAAGAGCACTAGAGCAAGTGAGGGATCATTTTTACGTTTTTCATCAAATCCCTGTTAATATGGGAGAACACTGTGTCTATGCTTGATGCACAACTCTCCTAAACATGAGAGTGAAGTTACATAACTTTAGAACACTTTCCCACCAGGAGACTCGAAACCTAGCCAGCACAGAAGCCTTCCAGCAACTGGCATAACAGGTACGCCTTTAACCCACTGCACCACCGCTCAGACCCTTAAAAGAGATGGTAATTTCGGAGTATTTATCATCGTCGTCATCTCTGTTAATAATAATAATAATAATAATAAAATATTACCAAAGACCACCATCTCCCAAGAGCACTAGAGCAAGTGAGGGGTCATTTTTACGTTTTTCAACAAATCCCTGTTAATATGGGAGAACACTGTGTCTATGCTTGATGCACAACTCTCCTAAACACGAGAGTGAACTTATACAAATTTAGAACGCTTTCCCACCAGGAGACTCGATCCCTAGCCAGCACAGAAGCCTTCCAGCAACTGGCATAACAGGTACGCCTTTAACCCACTGCACCACCGCTCAGACCCTTAAAAGAGATGGTAATTTCGGAGTATTTATACACACCAAAGACCACCATCTCCCAAGAGCACTAGAGCAAGTGAGGGGTCATTTGTACGTTTTTCATCAAGTCCCTGTTAATATGGGAGAACACTGTGTCTATGCTTGATGCACAACTCTCCTAAACACGAGAGTGAAGTTATACAACTTTAGAACACTTTTCCACCAGGAGACTCGAACCCTAGCCAGCACAGAAGCCTTCCAGCAACTGGCATAACTGATTCGCCTTTACTCCACTGTACCACCGCTCAGACTCTTAAAAGAGATGGTAATTTCGGAGTATTTATACACACCAAAGACCACCATCTCCCAAGAGCACTAGAGGAAGTGAGGGGTCATTTTTACGTGTTTCATCATGTCCCTGTTAATATGGGAGAACACTGTGTCTATGCTTGATGCACAACTCTCCTAAACATGAGAGTGAAGTTATACAACTTTAGAACACTTTCCCACCAGGAGACTCGAACCCTAGCCAGCACAGAAGCCTTCCACGAAGTGGCATAACATGTACGCCTTTAACCCACTGCACCACGGCTCAGACCCTTAAAAGAGATGGTAATTTCGGAGTATTTATACACACCAAAGAACACCATCTCCCAAGAGCACTAGTGCAAGTGAGGGGTCATTTTTACGTTTTTCATCAAGTCCCTGTTAATATGGGAGAACACTGAGTCTATGTTTGATGCACAACTCTCCTAAACACGAGAGTGAAGTTATACAACTTTAGAACACTTTCCCACCAGGAGACTCGGACCCTAGCCAGCACAGAAGCCTTCCAGCAACTGGCATAACAGGTACGCCTTTAACCCACTGCACCACCGCTCAGACCCTTAAAAGAGATGGTAATTTCGGAGTATTTATACACACCAAAGACCACCATCTCCCAAGAGCACTAGAGCAAGTGAGGGGTCATTTTTACGTTTTTCATCAAATCCCTGTTAATATGGGAGAACACTGTGTCTATGCTTGATGCACAACTCTCCTAAACACGAGAGTGAAGTTACACAACTTTAGAACACTTTCCCACCAGGAGACTCGAACCCTAGCCAGCACAGAAGCCTTCCAGCAAATGGCATAACAGGTACGCCTTTAACCCACTGTACCACCGCTCAGACTCTTAAAAGAGATGATAATTTCGGAGTATTTATACACACCAAAGACAACCATCTCCCAAGAGCACTAGAGCATTAAGTGAGGGTCATTTTTACGTTTTTCATCAAGTCCCTGTTAATATTGGAGAACACTGTGTCTATGATTGATGCACAACTCTCCTAAACACGAGAGTGAAGTTATACAACTTTAGAACACTTTCCCACCAGGAGACTCGAACCCTAGCCAGCACAGAAGCCTTCCAGCAACTGGCATAACAGGTACGCCTTTAACCCACTGCACCACCGCTCAGACCCTTAAAAGAGATGGTAATTTCGGAGTATTTATCATCGTCGTCATCTCTGTTAATAATAATAATAATAATAATAAAATATTACGAAAGACCACCATCTCCCAAGAGCACTAGAGCAAGTGAGGGGTCATTTTTACGTTTTTCATCAAATCCCTGTTAATATGGGAGAACACTGTGTCTATGCTTGATGCACAACTCTCCTAAACACGAGAGTGAAGTTATACAACTTTAGAACGCTTTCCCACCAGGAGACTCGAACCCTAGCCAGCACAGAAGCCTTCCAGCAACTGGCATAACAGGTAGGCCTTTAACCCACTGCACCACCGCTCAGACCCTTAAAAGAGATGGTAATTTCGGAGTATTTATACACACCAAAGACCACCATCTCCCAAGAGCACTAGAGCAAGTGAGAGGTCATTTTTACGTTTTTCATCAAGTCCCTGTTAATATGGGAGAACACTGTGTCTATGCTTGATGCACAACTCTCCTAAACACGAGAGTGAAGTTATACAACTTTAGAACACTTTCCAACCAGGAGAATCGAACCCTAGCCAGCACAGAAGCCTTCCAGCAACTGGCATAAAAGGTACACCTTTAACCCACTGCACCACCGCTCAGACCCTAAAAAGAGATGGTAATTTCGGAGTATTTATACACACCAAAGACCACCATCTCCCAAGAGCACTAGAGCAAGTGAGGGGTCATTTTTACGTTTTTCATCAAGTCCCTGTTAATATGGGAGAACACTGTGTCTATGCTTGATCCACAACTCTCCTAAACACTAGAGTGAAGTTATACAACTTTAGAACACTTTCCCACCAGGAGACTCGAACCCTAGCCAGCACAGAAGCCTTCCAGCAAGTGGCATAACATGTACGCCTTTAACCCACTGCACCACCGCTCAGACCCTTAAAAGAGATGGTAATTTCAGAGTATTTATACTCACCAAAGGACACCATCTCCCAAGAGCACTAGAGCAAGTGAGGGGTCATTTTTACGTTTTTCATCAAGTCCCTGTTAATATGGGAGAACACTGTGTCTATGTTTGATGCCCAACTCTCCTAAACACGAGAGTGAAGTTATACAACTTTAGAACACTTTCCCACCAGGAGACTCGAACCCTAGCCAGCACAGAAGCCTTCCAGCAACTGGCATAACAGGTACGCCTTTAACCCAATGCACCACCGCTCAGACCCTTAAAAGAGATGGTAATTTCGGAGTATTTATACACACCAAAGACCACCATCTCCCAAGAGCACTAGAGGAAGTGACGGGTCATTTCTACGTTTTTCATCATGTCCCTGTTAATATGGGAGAACACTGTGTCTATGCTTGATGCACAACACTCCTAAACACGAGAGTGAAGTTATACAACTTTAGAACACTTTCCCACCAGGAGACTCGAACCCTAGCCAGCACAGAAGCCTTCCAGCAACTGGCATAACAGGTACGCCTTTAACCCACTGCACCATCGCTCAGACCCTTAAAAGAGATGGTAATTTTGGAGTATTTATACACACCAAAGACCACCATCTCCCAAGAGCACTAGAGCAAGTGAGGGATCATTTTTACGTTTTTCATCAAATCCCTGTTAATATGGGAGAACACTGTGTCTATGCTTGATGCACAACTCTCCTAAACACGAGAGTGAAGTTACATAACTTTAGAACACTTTCCCACCAGGAGACTCGAAACCTAGCCAGCACAGAAGCCTTCCAGCAACTGGCATAACAGGTACGCCTTTAACCCACTGCACCACCGCTCTGACCCTTAAAAGAGATGGTAATATCGGAGTATTTATACACACCAAAGACCACCATCTCCCAAGAGCACTAGAGCAAGTGAGGGGTCATTTTTACGTTTTTCATCAAGTCCCTGTTAATATGGGAGAACACTGTGTCTATGTTTGATGCACAACTCTCCAAAACACGAGAGTGAAGTTATACAACTTTAGAACACTTTCCCACCAGGAGACTCGAACCCTAGCCAGCACAGAAGCCTTCCAGCAACTGGCATAACAGGTACGCCTTTAACCCACTGCACCACCGCTCAGACCCTTAAAAGAGATGGTAATTTCGGAGTATTTATCATCGTCGTCATCTCTGTTAATAATAATAATAATAATAATAAAATATTACCAAAGACCACCATCTCCCAAGAGCACTAGAGCAAATGAGGGGTCATTTTTACGTTTTTCAACAAATCCCTGTTAATATGGGAGAACACTGTGTCTATGCTTGATGCACAACTCTCCTAAACACGAGAGTGAACTTATACAAATTTAGAACGCTTTCCCACCAGGAGACTCGATCCCTAGCCAGCACAGAAGCCTTCCAGCAACTGGCATAACAGGTACGCCTTTAACCCACTGCACCACCGCTCAGACCCTTAAAAGAGATGGTAATTTCGGAGTATTTATACACACCAAAGACCACCATCTCCCAAGAGCACTAGAGCAAGTGAGGGGTCATTTGTACGTTTTTCATCAAGTCCCTGTTAATATGGGAGAACACTGTGTCTATGCTTGATGCACAACTCTCCTAAACACGAGAGTGAAGTTATACAACTTTAGAACACTTTTCCACCAGGAGACTCGAACCCTAGCCAGCACAGAAGCCTTCCAGCAACTGGCATAACTGGTTCGCCTTTACTCCACTGTACCACCGCTCAGACTCTTAAAAGAGATGGTAATTTCGGAGTATTTATACACACCAAAGACCACCATCTCCCAAGAGCACTAGAGGAAGTGAGGGGTCATTTTTACGTGTTTCATCATGTCCCTGTTAATATGGGAGAACACTGTGTCTATGCTTGATGCACAACTCTCCTAAACATGAGAGTGAAGTTATACAACTTTAGAACACTTTCCCACCAGGAGACTCGAACCCTAGCCAGCACAGAAGCCTTCCACGAAGTGGCATAACATGTACGCCTTTAGCCCACTGCACCACGGCTCAGACCCTTAAAAGAGATGGTAATTTCGGAGTATTTATACACACCAAAGAACACCATCTCCCAAGAGCACTAGTGCAAGTGAGGGGTCATTTTTACGTTTTTCATCAAGTCCCTGTTAATATGGGAGAACACTGTGTCTATGTTTGATGCACAACTCTCCTAAACACGAGAGTGAAGTTATACAACTTTAGAACACTTTCCCACCAGGAGACTCGAACCCTAGCCAGCACAGAAGCCTTCCAGCAACTGGCATAACAGGTACGCCTTTAACCCACTGCACCACCGCTCAGACCCTTAAAAGAGATGGTAATTTCGGAGTATTTATACACACCAAAGACCACCATCTCCCAAGAGCACTAGAGGAAGTGAGGGGTCATTTCTACGTTTTTCATCATGTCCCTGTTAATATGGGAGAACACTGTGTCTATGCTTGATGCACAACACTCCTAAACACGAGAGTGAAGTTATACAACTTTAGAACACTTTCCAACCAGGAGAATCGAACCCTAGCCAGCACAGAAGCCTTCCAGCAACTGGCATAACAGGTACGCCTTTAACCCACTGCACCACCGCTCAGACCCTTAAAAGAGATTGTAATTTCGGAGTATTTATATACACCAAAGACCACCATTTCCCAAGAGCACTAGAGCAAGTGAGGGGTCATTTTTACGTTTTTCATCAAGTCCCTGTTAATATGGGAGAACACTGTGTCTATGCTTGATCCACAACTCTCCTAAACACTAGAGTGAAGTTATACAACTTTAGAACACTTTCCCACCAGGAGACTCGAACCCTAGCCAGCACAGAAGCCTTCCAGCAACTGGCATAACAGGTACGCCTTTAACCCACTGCACCATCGCTCAGACCCTTAAAAGAGATGGTAATTTTGGAGTATTTATACACACCAAAGACCACCATCTCCCAAGAGCACTAGAGCAAGTGAGGGGTCATTTTTACGTTTTTCATCAAGTCCCTGTTAATATGGGAGAACACTGTGTCTATGCTTGATGCACAACTCTCCTAAACACGAGAGTGAAGTTATACAACTTTAGAACACTTTCCAACCAGGAGAATCGAATCCTAGCCAGCATAGAAGCCTTCCAGCAACTGGCATAAAAGGTACGCCTTTAACCCACTGCACCACCGCTCAGACCCTAAAAAGAGATGGTAATTTCGGAGTATTTATACACACCAAAGACCACCATCTCCCAAGAGCACTAGAGGAAGTGAGGGGTCATTTCTACGTTTTTCATCATGTCCCTGTTAATATGGGAGAACACTGTGTCTATGCTTGATGCACAACACTCCTAAACACGAGAGTGAAGTTATACAACTTTAGAACACTTTCCCACCAGGAAACTCGAACCCTAGCCAGCACAGAAGCCTTCCAGCAACTGGAATAACAGGTACGCCTTTAACCCACTGCACCATCGCTCAGACCCTTAAAAGAGATGGTAATTTTGGAGTATTTATACACACCAAAGACCACCATCTCCCAAGAGCACTAGAGCAAGTGAGGGGTCATTTTTACGTTTTTCATCAAATCCCTGTTAATATGGGAGAACACTGTGTCTATGCTTGATGCACAACTCTCCTAAACACGAGAGTGAAGTTACACAACTTTAGAACACTTTCCCACCAGGAGACTCGAACCCTAGCCAGCACAGAAGCCTTCCAGCAAATGGCATAACAGGTACGCCTTTAACCCACTGTACCACCGCTCAGACTCTTAAAAGAGATGATAATTTCGGAGTATTTATACACACCAAAGACAACCATCTCCCAAGAGCACTAGAGCATTAAGTGAGGGTCATTTTTGCGTTTTTCATCAAGTCCCTGTTAATATGGGAGAACACTGTGTCTATGATTGATGCACAACTCTCCTAAACACGAGAGTGAAGTTATACAACTTTAGAACACTTTCCCACCAGGAGACTCGAACCCTAGCCAGCACAGAAGCCTTCCAGCAACTGGCATAACAGGTACGCCTTTAACCCACTGCACCACCGCTCAGACCCTTAAAAGAGATGGTAATTTCGGAGTATTTATCATCGTCGTCATCTCTGTTAATAATAATAATAATAATAATAAAATATTACGAAAGACCACCATCTCCCAAGAGCACTAGAGCAAGTGAGGGGTCATTTTTACGTTTTTCATCAAATCCCTGTTAATATGGGAGAACACTGTATCTATGCTTGATGCACAACTCTCCTAAACACGAGAGTGAAGTTATACAACTTTAGAACGCTTTCCCACCAGGAGACTCGAACCCTAGCCAGCACAGAAGCCTTCCAGCAACTGGCATAACAGGTAGGCCTTTAACCCACTGCACCACCGCTCAGACCCTTAAAAGAGATGGTAATTTCGGAGTATTTATACACACCAAAGACCACCATCTCCCAAGAGCACTAGAGCAAGTGAGAGGTCATTTTTACGTTTTTCATCAAGTCCCTGTTAATATGGGAGAACACTGTGTCTATGCTTGATGCTCAACTCTCCTAAACACGAGAGTGAAGTTATACAACTTTAGAACACTTTCCAACCAGGAGAATCGAACCCTAGCCAGCACAGAAGCCTTCCAGCAACTGGCATAAAAGGTACACCTTTAACCCACTGCACCACCGCTCAGACCCTAAAAAGAGATGGTAATTTCGGAGTATTTATACACACCAAAGACCACCATCTCCCAAGAGCACTAGAGCAAGTGAGGGGTCATTTTTACGTTTTTCATCAAGTCCCTGTTAATATGGGAGAACACTGTGTCTATGCTTGATCCACAACTCTCCTAAACACTAGAGTGAAGTTATACAACTTTAGAACACTTTCCCACCAGGAGACTCGAACCCTAGCCAGCACAGAAGCCTTCCAGCAAGTGGCATAACATGTACGCCTTTAACCCACTGCACCACCGCTCAGACCCTTAAAAGAGATGGTAATTTCAGAGTATTTATACTCACCAAAGGACACCATCTCCCAAGAGCACTAGAGCAAGTGAGGGGTCATTTTTACGTTTTTCATCAAGTCCCTGTTAATATGGGAGAACACTGTGTCTATGTTTGATGCCCAACTCTCCTAAACACGAGAGTGAAGTTATACAACTTTAGAACACTTTCCCACCAGTAGACTCGAACCCTAGCCAGCACAGAAGCCTTCCAGCAACTGGCATAACAGGTACGCCTTTAACCCAATGCACCACCGCTCAGACCCTTAAAAGAGATGGTAATTTCGGAGTATTTATACACACCAAAGACCACCATCTCCCAAGAGCACTAGAGGAAGTGACGGGTCATTTCTGCGTTTTTCATCATGTCCCTGTTAATATGGGAGAACACTGTGTCTATGCTTGATGCACAGCACTCCTAAACACGAGAGTGAAGTTATACAACTTTAGAACACTTTCCCACCAGGAGACTCGAACCCTAGCCAGCACAGAAGCCTTCCAGCAACTGGCATAACAGGTACGCCTTTAACCCACTGCACCATCGCTCAGACCCTTAAAAGAGATGGTAATTTTGGAGTATTTATACACACCAAAGACCACCATCTCCCAAGAGCACTAGAGCAAGTGAGGGGTCATTTTTACGTTTTTCATCAAGTCCCTGTTAATATGGGAGAACACTGTGTCTATGCTTGATGCACAACTCTCCTAAACACGAGAGTGAAGTTATACAACTTTAGAACACTTTCCAACCAGGAGAATCGAATCCTAGCCAGCATAGAAGCCTTCCAGCAACTGGCATAAAAGGTACGCCTTTAACCCACTGCACCACCGCTCAGACCCTAAAAAGAGATGGTAATTTCGGAGTATTTATACACACCAAAGACCACCATCTCCCAAGAGCACTAGAGGAAGTGAGGGGTCATTTCTACGTTTTTCATCATGTCCCTGTTAATATGGGAGAACACTGTGTCTATGCTTGATGCACAACACTCCTAAACACGAGAGTGAAGTTATACAACTTTAGAACACTTTCCCACCAGGAAACTCGAACCCTAGCCAGCACAGAAGCCTTCCAGCAACTGGAATAACAGGTACGCCTTTAACCCACTGCACCATCGCTCAGACCCTTAAAAGAGATGGTAATTTTGGAGTATTTATACACACCAAAGACCACCATCTCCCAAGAGCACTAGAGCAAGTGAGGGGTCATTTTTACGTTTTCATCAAATCCCTGTTAATATGGGAGAACACTGTGTCTATGCTTGATGCACAACTCTCCTAAACACGAGAGTGAAGTTACACAACTTTAGAACACTTTCCCACCAGGAGACTCGAACCCTAGCCAGCACAGAAGCCTTCCAGCAAATGGCATAACAGGTACGCCTTTAACCCACTGTACCACCGCTCAGACTCTTAAAAGAGATGATAATTTCGGAGTATTTATACACACCAAAGACAACCATCTCCCAAGAGCACTAGAGCATTAAGTGAGGGTCATTTTTACGTTTTTCATCAAGTCCCTGTTAATATGGAGAACACTGTGTCTATGATTGATGCACAACTCTCCTAAACACGAGGAGTGAAGTTATACAACTTTAGAACACTTTCCCACCAGGAGACTCGAACCCTAGCCAGCACAGAAGCCTTCCAGCAACTGGCATAACAGGTACGCCTTTAACCCACTGCACCACCGCTCAGACCCTTAAAAGAGATGGTAATTTCGGAGTATTTATCATCGTCGTCATCTCTGTTAATAATAATAATAATAATAATAAAATATTACCAAAGACCACCATCTCCCAAGAGCACTAGAGCAAGTGAGGGGTCATTTTTACGTTTTTTCAACAAATCCCTGTTAATATGGGAGAACACTGTGTCTATGCTTGATGCACAACTCTCCTAAACACGAGAGTGAACTTATACAAATTTAGAACGCTTTCCCACCAGGAGGACTCGATCCCTAGCCAGCACAGAAGCCTTCCAGCAACTGGCATAACAGGTACGCCTTAAACCCACTGCAACCACCGCTCAGACCCTTAAAAGAGATGGTAATTTCGGAGTATTTATACACACCAAAGACCACCATCTCCCAAGAGCACTAGAGCAAGTGAGGGGTCATTTGTACGTTTTTCATCAAGTCCCTGTTAATATGGGAGAACACTGTGTCTATGCTTGATGCACAACTCTCCTAAACACGAGAGTGAAGTTATACAACTTTAGAACACTTTTCCACCAGGAGACTCGAACCCTAGCCAGCACAGAAGCCTTCCAGCAAACTGGCATAACTGGTTTGCCTTTACTCCACTGTACCACCGCTCAGACTCTTAAAAGAGATGGTAATTTCGGAGTATTTATACACACCAAAGACCACCATCTCCCAAGAGCACTAGAGGAAGTGAGGGGTCATTTTTACGTGTTTCATCATGTCCCCTGTTAATATGGGAGAACACTGTGTCTATGCTTGATGCACAACTCTCCTAAACACGAGAGTGAAGTTATACAACTTTAGAACACTTTCCCACCAGGAGACTCGAACCCTAGCCAGCACAGAAGCCTTCCAGAAGTGGCATAACATGTACGCCTTTAACCCACTGCACCACCGCTCAGACCCTTAAAAGAGATGGTAATTTCGGAGTATTTATACACACCAAAGACACCATCTCCCAAGAGCACTAGAGCAAGTGAGGGGTCATTTTTACGTTTTTCATCAAGTCCCTGTTAATATGGGAGAACACTGTGTCTATGCTTGATGCACAACTCTCCTAAACACGAGAGTGAAGTTATACAACTTTAGAACACTTTCCCACCAGGAGACTCGAACCCTAGCCAGCACAGAAGCCTTCCAGCAACTGGCATAACAGGTACGCCTTTAACCCACTGCACCACCGCTCAGACCCTTAAAAGAGATGGTAATTTCGGAGTATTTATACACACCAAAGACCACCATCTCCCAAGAGCACTAGAGCAAGTGAGGGTCATTTTTACGTTTTTCATCAATCCCTGTTAATATGGGAGAACACTGTGTCTATGCTTGATGCACAACTCTCCTAAACACGAGAGTGAAGTTACACAACTTTAGAACACTTTCCCACCAGGAGACTCGAACCCTAGCCAGCACAGAAGCCTTCCAGCAACTGGCATAACAGGTACGCCTTTAACCCACTGTACCACCGCTCAGACTCTTAAAAGAGATGTAATTTCGGAGTATTTATACACACCAAAGAACCATCTCCCAAGAGCACTAGAGCAAGTGAGGGTCATTTTTACGTTTTTCATCAAGTCCCTGTTAATATGGGAGAACACTGTGTCTATGCTTGATGCACAACTCTCCTAAACACGAGAGTGAAGTTATACAACTTTAGAACACTTTCCCACCAGGAGACTCGAACCCTAGCCAGCACAGAAGCCTTCCAGCAACTGGCATAACAGGTACGCCTTTAACCCACTGCACCACCGCTCAGACCCTTAAAAGAGATGGTAATTTCGGAGTATTTATCATCGTCGTCATCTCTGTTAATAATAATAATATAATAATAAAATATTACAAAGACCACCATCTCCCAAGAGCACTAGAGCAAGTGAGGGGTCATTTTTACGTTTTTCATCAATCCCTGTTAATATGGGAGAACACTGTGTCTATGCTTGATGCACAACTCTCCTAAACACGAGAGTGAAGTTATACAACTTTAGAACACTTTCCCACCAGGAGACTCGAACCCTAGCCAGCACAGAAGCCTTCCAGCAACTGGCATAACAGGTACGCCTTTAACCCACTGCACCACCGCTCAGACCCTTAAAAGAGATGGTAATTTCGGAGTATTTATACACACCAAAGACCACCATCTCCCAAGAGCACTAGAGCAAGTGAGGGGTCATTTTACGTTTTTCATCAAGTCCCTGTTAATATGGGAGAACACTGTGTCTATGCTTGATGCACAACTCTCCTAAACACGAGAGTGAAGTTATACAACTTTAGAACACTTTCCACCAGGAGACTCGAACCCTAGCCAGCACAGAAGCCTTCCAGCAACTGGCATAAAGGTACGCCTTTAACCCACTGCACCACCGCTCAGACCCTTAAAAGAGATGGTAATTTCGGAGTATTTATACACACCAAAGACCACCATCTCCCAAGAGCACTAGAGCAAGTGAGGGGTCATTTTTACGTTTTTCATCAAGTCCCTGTTAATATGGGAGAACACTGTGTCTATGCTTGATGCACAACTCTCCTAAACACGAGAGTGAAGTTATACAACTTTAGAACACTTTCCCACCAGGAGACTCGAACCCTAGCCAGCACAGAAGCCTTCCAGCAAGTGGCATAACATGTACGCCTTTAACCCACTGCACCACCGCTCAGACCCTTAAAAGAGATGGTAATTTCGGAGTATTTATACACACCAAAGACACCATCTCCCAAGAGCACTAGAGCAAGTGAGGGTCATTTTTACGTTTTTCATCAAGTCCCTGTTAATATGGGAGAACACTGTGTCTATGTTTGATGCACAACTCTCCTAAACACGAGAGTGAAGTTATACAACTTTAGAACACTTTCCCACCAGGAGACTCGAACCCTAGCCAGCACAGAAGCCTTCCAGCAACTGGCATAACAGGTACGCCTTTAACCCATGCACCACCGCTCAGACCCTTAAAAGAGATGGTAATTTCGGAGTATTTATACACACCAAAGACCACCATCTCCCAAGAGCACTAGAGGAAGTGAGGGTCATTTTACGTTTTTCATGTCCCTGTTAATATGGGAGAACACTGTGTCTATGCTTGATGCACAACACTCCTAAACACGAGAGTGAAGTTATACAACTTTAGAACACTTTCCCACCAGGAGACTCGAACCCTAGCCAGCACAGAAGCCTTCCAGCAACTGGCATAACAGGTACGCCTTTAACCCACTGCACCACGCTCAGACCCTTAAAAGAGATGGTAATTTGGAGTATTTATACACACCAAAGACCACCATCTCCCAAGAGCACTAGAGCAAGTGAGGGTCATTTTTACGTTTTTCATCAATCCCTGTTAATATGGGAGAACACTGTGTCTATGCTTGATGCACAACTCTCCTAAACACGAGAGTGAAGTTACAACTTTAGAACACTTTCCCACCAGGAGACTCGAACCCTAGCCAGCACAGAAGCCTTCCAGCAACTGGCATAACAGGTACGCCTTTAACCCACTGCACCACCGCTCAGACCCTTAAAAGAGATGGTAATTTCGGAGTATTTATACACACCAAAGACCACCATCTCCCAAGAGCACTAGAGCAAGTGAGGGGTCATTTTTACGTTTTTCATCAAGTCCCTGTTAATATGGGAGAACACTGTGTCTATTTGATGCACAACTCTCCTAAACACGAGAGTGAAGTTATACAACTTTAGAACACTTTCCCACCAGGAGACTCGAACCCTAGCCAGCACAGAAGCCTTCCAGCAACTGGCATAACAGGTACGCCTTTAACCCACTGCACCACCGCTCAGACCCTTAAAAGAGATGGTAATTTCGGAGTATTTATACGTCACTCAATAACAAAGACCACCATCTCCCAAGAGCACTAGAGCAAGTGAGGGTCATTTTTACGTTTTTCATCAAATCCCTGTTAATATGGGAGAACACTGTGTCTATGCTTGATGCACAACTCTCCTAAACACGAGAGTGAAGTTATACAACTTTAGAACGCTTTCCCACCAGGAGACTCGAACCCTAGCCAGCACAGAAGCCTTCCAGCAACTGGCATAACAGGTACGCCTTTAACCCACTGCACCACCGCTCAGACCCTTAAAAGAGATGGTAATTTCGGAGTATTTATACACACCAAAGACCACCATCTCCCAAGAGCACTAGAGCAAGTGAGGGGTCATTTTACGTTTTTCATCAAGTCCCTGTTAATATGGGAGAACACTGTGTCTATGCTTGATGCACAACTCTCCTAAACACGAGAGTGAAGTTATACAACTTTAGAACACTTTTCCACCAGGAGACTCGAACCCTAGCCAGCACAGAAGCCTTCCAGCAACTGGCATAACTGGTCGCCTTTACTCCACTGTACCACCGCTCAGACTCTTAAAAGAGATGGTAATTTCGGAGTATTTATACACACCAAAGACCACCATCTCCCAAGAGCACTAGAGGAAGTGAGGGGTCATTTTTACGTTTTTCATCAGTCCCTGTTAATATGGGAGAACACTGTGTCTATGCTTGATGCACAACTCTCCTAAACACGAGAGTGAAGTTATACAACTTTAGAACACTTTCCCACCAGGAGACTCGAACCCTAGCCAGCACAGAAGCCTTCCAGAACTGGCATAACAGGTACGCCTTTAACCCACTGCACCACGCTCAGACCCTTAAAAGAGATGGTAATTTCGGAGTATTTATACACACCAAAGAACACCATCTCCCAAGAGCACTAGGCAAGTGAGGGGTCATTTTTACGTTTTTCATCAAGTCCCTGTTAATATGGGAGAACACTGTGTCTATGTTTGATGCACAACTCTCCTAAACACGAGAGTGAAGTTATACAACTTTAGAACACTTTCCCACCAGGAGACTCGAACCCTAGCCAGCACAGAAGCCTTCCAGCAACTGGCATAACAGGTACGCCTTTAACCCACTGCACCACCGCTCAGACCCTTAAAAGAGATGGTAATTTCGGAGTATTTATACCACCAAAGACCACCATCCCAAGAGCACTAGAGAAGTGAGGGGTCATTTTTACGTTTTTCATCAAGTCCCTGTTAATATGGGAGAACACTGTGTCTATGCTTGATGCACAACTCTCCTAAACACGAGAGTGAAGTTATACAACTTTAGAACACTTTCCACCAGGAGACTCGAACCCTAGCCAGCACAGAAGCCTTCCAGCAACTGGCATAACAGGTACGCCTTTAACCCACTGCACCACCGCTCAGACCCTTAAAAGAGATGGTAATTTCGGAGTATTTATACACACCAAAGACCACCATCTCCCAAGAGCACTAGAGCAAGTGAGGGGTCATTTTTACGTTTTTCATCAAGTCCCTGTTAATATGGGAGAACACTGTGTCTATGCTTGATGCACAACTCTCCTAAACACGAGAGTGAAGTTATACAACTTTAGAACACTTTCCCACCAGGAGACTCGAACCCTAGCCAGCACAGAAGCCTTCCAGCAACTGGCATAACAGGTACGCCTTTAACCCACTGCACCACCGCTCAGACCCTTAAAAGAGATGGTAATTTCGGAGTATTTATACACACCAAAGACACCATCTCCCAAGAGCACTAGAGCAAGTGAGGGGTCATTTTTACGTTTTTCATCAAGTCCCTGTTAATATGGGAAACACTGTGTCTATGTTTGATGCACAACTCTCCTAAACACGAGAGTGAAGTTATACAACTTTAGAACACTTTCCCACCAGGAGACTCGAACCCTAGCCAGCACAGAAGCCTTCCAGCAACTGGCATAACAGGTACGCCTTTAACCCACTGCACCACCGCTCAGACCCTTAAAAGAGATGGTAATTTCGGAGTATTTATACACACCAAAGACCACCATCTCCCAAGAGCACTAGAGCAAGTGAGGGGTCATTTTACGTTTTTCATCAGTCCCTGTTAATATGGGAGAACACTGTGTCTATGCTTGATGCACAACACTCCTAAACACGAGAGTGAAGTTATACAACTTTAGAACACTTTCCCACCAGGAGACTCGAACCCTAGCCAGCACAGAAGCCTTCCAGCAACTGGCATAACAGGTACGCCTTTAACCCACTGCACCACACGCTCAGACCCTTAAAAGAGATGGTAATTTCGGAGTATTTATACACACCAAAGACCACCATCTCCCAAGAGCACTAGAGCAAGTGAGGGGTCATTTTTACGTTTTTCATCAAAGTCCCTGTTAATATGGGAGAACACTGTGTCTATGCTTGATGCACAACTCTCCTAAACACGAGAGTGAAGTTATACAACTTTAGAACACTTTCCCACCAGGAGACTCGAACCCTAGCCAGCACAGAAGCCTTCCAGCAACTGGCATAACAGGTACGCCTTTAACCCACTGCACCACCGCTCAGACCCTTAAAAGAGATGGTAATTTCGGAGTATTTATACACACCAAAGACCACCATCTCCCAAGAGCACTAGAGCAAGTGAGGGGTCATTTTTACGTTTTTCATCAAGTCCCTGTTAATATGGGAGAACACTGTGTCTATGCTTGATGCACAACTCTCCTAAACACGAGAGTGAAGTTATACAACTTTAGAACACTTTCCACCAGGAGACTCGAACCCTAGCCAGCACAGAAGCCTTCCAGCAACTGGCATAACAGGTACGCCTTTAACCCACTGCACCACCGCTCAGACCCTTAAAAGAGATGGTAATTTCGGAGTATTTATACACACCAAAGACCACCATCTCCCAAGAGCACTAGAGAAGTGAGGGGTCATTTTTACGTTTTTCATAGTCCCTGTTAATATGGGAGAACACTGTGTCTATGCTTGATGCACAACTCTCCTAAACACGAGAGTGAAGTTATACAACTTTAGAACACTTTCCCACCAGGAGACTCGAACCCTAGCCAGCACAGAAGCCTTCCAGCAACTGGCATAACAGGTACGCCTTTAACCCACTGCACCACCGCTCAGACCCTTAAAAGAGATGGTAATTTCGGAGTATTTATACACACCAAAGACCACCATCTCCCAAGAGCACTAGAGCAAGTGAGGGTCATTTTTACGTTTTTCATCAAGTCCCTGTTAATATGGGAGAACACTGTGTCTATGCTTGATGCACAACTCTCCTAAACACGAGAGTGAAGTTATACAACTTTAGAACACTTTCCACCAGGAGACTCGAACCCTAGCCAGCACAGAAGCCTTCCAGCAACTGGCATAACAGGTACGCCTTTAACCCACTGTACCACCGCTCAGACCTTAAAAGAGATGGTAATTTCGGAGTATTTATACACACCAAAGACCACCATCTCCCAAGAGCACTAGAGAAGTGAGGGGTCATTTTTACGTTTTCATCATGTCCCTGTTAATATGGGAGAACACTGTGTCTATGCTTGATGCACAACTCTCCTAAACACGAGAGTGAAGTTATACAACTTTAGAACACTTTCCCACCAGGAGACTCGAACCCTAGCCAGCACAGAAGCCTTCCAGCAACTGGCATAACAGGTACGCCTTTAACCCACTGCACCCGCTCAGACCCTTAAAAGAGATGGTAATTTCGGAGTATTTATACACACCAAAGACCACCATCTCCCAAGAGCACTAGAGCAAGTGAGGGGTCATTTTTACGTTTTTCATCAAGTCCCTGTTAATATGGGAGAACACTGTGTCTATGCTTGATGCACAACTCTCCTAAACACGAGAGTGAAGTTATACAACTTTAGAACACTTTCCCACCAGGAGACTCGAACCCTAGCCAGCACAGAAGCCTTCCAGCAACTGGCATAACAGGTACGCCTTTAACCCACTGCACCACCGCTCAGACCCTTAAAAGAGATGGTAATTTCGGAGTATTTATACACACCAAAGACCACCATCTCCCAAGAGCACTAGAGAAGTGAGGGGTCATTTTACGTTTTTCATCAGTCCCTGTTAATATGGGAGAACACTGTGTCTATGCTTGATGCACAACTCTCCTAAACACGAGAGTGAAGTTATACAACTTTAGAACACTTTCCCACCAGGAGACTCGAACCCTAGCCAGCACAGAAGCCTTCCAGCAACTGGCATAACAGGTACGCCTTTAACCCACTGCACCACCGCTCAGACCCTTAAAAGAGATGGTAATTTCGGAGTATTTATACACACCAAAGACCACCATCTCCCAAGAGCACTAGAGCAAGTGAGGGGTCATTTTTACGTTTTTCATCAAGTCCCTGTTAATATGGGAGAACACTGTGTCTATGCTTGATGCACAACTCTCCTAAACACGAGAGTGAAGTTATACAACTTTAGAACACTTTCCCACCAGGAGACTCGAACCCTAGCCAGCACAGAAGCCTTCCAGCAACTGGCATAACAGGTACGCCTTTAACCCACTGCACCACGCTCAGACCCTTAAAAGAGATGGTAATTTGGAGTATTTATACACACCAAAGACCACCATCTCCCAAGAGCACTAGAGCAAGTGAGGGGTCATTTTTACGTTTTTCATCAATCCCTGTTAATATGGGAGAACACTGTGTCTATGCTTGATGCACAACTCTCCTAAACACGAGAGTGAAGTTACAACTTTAGAACACTTTCCCACCAGGAGACTCGAACCCTAGCCAGCACAGAAGCCTTCCAGCAACTGGCATAACAGGTACGCCTTTAACCCACTGCACCACCGCTGACCCTTAAAAGAGATGGTAATTCGGAGTATTTATACACACCAAAGACCACCATCTCCCAAGAGCACTAGAGCAAGTGAGGGGTCATTTTTACGTTTTTCATCAAGTCCCTGTTAATATGGGAGAACACTGTGTCTATGTTTGATGCACAACTCTCCAAACACGAGAGTGAAGTTATACAACTTTAGAACACTTTCCCACCAGGAGACTCGAACCCTAGCCAGCACAGAAGCCTTCCAGCAACTGGCATAACAGGTACGCCTTTAACCCACTGCACCACCGCTCAGACCCTTAAAAGAGATGGTAATTTCGGAGTATTTATCATCGTCGTCATCTCTGTTAATAATAATAATAATAATAATAAAATATTACCAAAGACCACCATCTCCCAAGAGCACTAGAGCAATGAGGGGTCATTTTTACGTTTTTCACAAATCCCTGTTAATATGGGAGAACACTGTGTCTATGCTTGATGCACAACTCTCCTAAACACGAGAGTGAACTTATACAAATTTAGAACGCTTTCCCACCAGGAGACTCGAATCCCTAGCCAGCACAGAAGCCTTCCAGCAACTGGCATAACAGGTACGCCTTTAACCCACTGCACCACCGCTCAGACCCTTAAAAGAGATGGTAATTTCGGAGTATTTATACACACCAAAGACCACCATCTCCCAAGAGCACTAGAGCAAGTGAGGGGTCATTTGTACGTTTTTCATCAAGTCCCTGTTAATATGGGAAGAACACTGTGTCTATGCTTGATGCACAACTCTCCTAAACACGAGAGTGAAGTTACACAACTTTAGAACACTTTTCCACCAGGAGACTCGAACCCTAGCCAGCACAGAAGCCTTCCAGCAACTGGCATAACTGGTTCGCCTTTACTCCACTGTACCACCGCTCAGACTCTTAAAAGAGATGGTAATTTCGGAGTATTTATACACACCAAAGACCACCATCTCCCAAGAGCACTAGAGGAAGTGAGGGGTCATTTTTACGTTTTCATCATGTCCCTGTTAATATGGGAGAACACTGTGTCTATGCTTGATGCACAACTCTCCTAAACATGAGAGTGAAGTTATACAACTTTAGAACACTTTCCCACCAGGAGACTCGAACCCTAGCCAGCACAGAAGCCTTCCACGAAGTGGCATAACATGTACGCCTTTAGCCCACTGCACCACGCTCAGACCCTTAAAAGAGATGGTAATTTCGGAGTATTTATACACACCAAAGAACACCATCTCCCAAGAGCACTAGTGCAAGTGAGGGGTCATTTTTACGTTTTTCATCAAGTCCCTGTTAATATGGGAGAACACTGTGTCTATGTTTGATGCACAACTCTCCTAAACACGAGAGTGAAGTTATACAACTTTAGAACACTTTCCCACCAGGAGACTCGAACCCTAGCCAGCACAGAAGCCTTCCAGCAACTGGCATAACAGGTACGCCTTTAACCCACTGCACCACCGCTCAGACCCTTAAAAGAGATGGTAATTTCAGAGTATTTATACACACCAAAGACCACCATCTCCCAAGAGCACTAGAGGAAGTGAGGGGTCATTTCTACGTTTTTCATCATGTCCCTGTTAATATGGGAGAACACTGTGTCTATGCTTGATGCACAACACTCCTAAACACGAGAGTGAAGTTATACAACTTTAGAACACTTTCCACCAGGAGAATCGAACCCTAGCCAGCACAGAAGCCTTCCAGCAACTGGCATAACAGGTACGCCTTTAACCCACTGCACCACGCTCAGACCCTTAAAAGAGATGTAATTTCGGAGTATTTATACACACCAAAGACCACCATTCCCAAGAGCACTAGAGCAAGTGAGGGGTCATTTTTACGTTTTTCATCAAGTCCCTGTTAATATGGGAGAACACTGTGTCTATGCTTGATGCACAACTCTCCTAAACACTAGAGTGAAGTTATACAACTTTAGAACACTTTCCCACCAGGAGACTCGAACCCTAGCCAGCACAGAAGCCTTCCAGCAAGTGGCATAACATGTACGCCTTTAACCCACTGCACCACCGCTCAGACCCTTAAAAGAGATGGTAATTTCAGAGTATTTATACTCACCAAAGACACCATCTCCAAGAGCACTAGAGCAAGTGAGGGGTCATTTTTACGTTTTTCATCAAGTCCCTGTTAATATGGGAAAACACTGTGTCTATGTTGATGCCCAACTCTCCTAAACACGAGAGTGAAGTTATACAACTTTAGAACACTTTCCCACCAGGAGACTCGAACCCTAGCCAGCACAGAAGCCTTCCAGCAACTGGCATAACAGGTACGCCTTTAACCCATGCACCACCGCTCAGACCCTTAAAAGAGATGGTAATTTAGGAGTATTTATACACACCAAAGACCACCATCTCCCAAGAGCACTAGAGGAAGTGAGGGGTCATTTCTGCGTTTTTCATCATGTCCCTGTTAATATGGGAGAACACTGTGTCTATGCTTGATGCACAACACTCCTAAACACGAGAGTGAAAGTTATAC
>NW_027189147.1:1435501-1451268 GCF_040958095.1 Procambarus clarkii | reverse complement strand
CCACCACACCCACAACCACTCCTGACACCCACCACACCCACAACCAGTCCTGACACCCACCACACCCACAACCACTCCTGACACTCACCACACCCACAACCACTCCTGACACTCACCACACCCACAACCACTCCTGACACCCACCACACCCACAACCACTCCTGACACCCACCACACCCACAACCACTCCTGACACCCACCACACCCACAACCAGTCCTGACACCCTCCACACCCACAACCACTCCTGACACCCACCACGCCCACAACCACTCCTGACACCCACCACACCCACAACCACTCCTGACACCCACCACACCCACAACCACTCCTGACACCCACCACACCCACAACCACTCCTGACACCCACCATACCCACAACCACTCCTGACACCCACCATACCCACAACCACTCCTGACACTCACCACACCCACAACCACTCCTGACACCCACCACACCCACAACCACTCCTGACACCCACCACACCCACAACCACTCCTGACACTCACCACACCCACAACCACTCCTGACACCAACCACACCCACACCCACAACCACTCCTGACACCCACCACACCCACACCCACAACCACTCCTGACACCCACCATACCCACAACCACTCCTGACACCCACCATACCCACAACCACTCCTGACACCCACCATACCCACAACCACTCCTGACACCCACCATACCCACAACCACTCCTGACACCCACCATACCCACAACCACTCCTGACACTCACCACGCCCACAACCACTCCTGACACCCACCACACCCACAACCAGTCCTGACACCCACCACACCCACAACCACTCCTGACACCCACCACACCCACACCCACAACCACTCCTGACACCCACCATACCCACAACCACTCCTGACACCCACCATACCCACAACCACTCCTGACACCCACCATACCCACAACCACTCCTGACACCCACCATACCCACAACCACTCCTGACACCCACCATACCCACAACCACTCCTGACACCCACCATACCCACAACCACTCCTGACACCCACCATACCCACAACCACTCCTGACACCCACCATACCCACAACCACTCCTGACACCCACCACACCCATAACCACTCCTGACACCCACCACACCCACAACCAATCCTGACACTCACCACACCCACAACCACTCCTGACACTCACCACACCCACAACCAGACCTGACACCCACCACACCCACAACCACTCATGACACCCACCACACCCACAACCACTCCTGACACTCACCACACCCACAACCACTCCTGACACCCACCATACCCACAACCACTCCTGACACCCACCATACCCACAACCACTCCTGACACTCACCACACCCACAACCACTCCTGACACCCACCACACCCACAACCACTCCTGACACCCACCATACCCACAACCACTCCTGACACCCACCACACCCACAACCTGTCCTGACACCCACCACACCCACAACCACTCCTGACACCCACCACACCCACAACCAGTCCTGACACCCACCACACCCACAACCACTCCTGACACCTTCCATACCCACAACCACTCCTGACACTCTCCATACCCACAACCACTCCTGACACCCACCACACCCACAACCAGTCCTGACACCCACCACACCCACAACCACTCCTGACACCCACCACACCCACAACCAGTCCTGACACTCACCATACCCACAACCACTCCTGACACCCACCACACCCACAACCAGTCCTGACACCCACCACACCCACAACCACTCCTGACACCTTCCATACCCACAACCACTCCTGACACTCTCCATACCCACAACCACTCCTGACACCCACCACACCCACAACCAGTCCTGACACCCACCACACCCACAACCACTCCTGACACCCACCACACCCACAACCAGTCCTGACACCCACCATACCCACAACCACTCCTGACACCCACCACACCCACAACCAGTCCTGACACCCACCACACCCACAACCAGTCCTGACACCCACCACACCCACAACCAGTCCTGACACCCACCACACCCACAACCACTCCTGACACCCACCACACCCGCAACCACTCCTGACACCCACCACACCCACAACCACTCCTGACACCCACCATACCCACAACCACTCCTGACACCCTCCATACCCACAACCACTCCTGACACCCTCCATACCCACAACCACTCCTGACACCCACCACACCCACAACCAGTCCTGACACTCACCACACCCACAACCACTCCTGACACCCACCACACCCACAACCACTCCTGTCACCCACCATACCCACAATCAGTCCTGACACCCACCACACCCACAACCACTCCTGACACCCACCATACCCACAACCACTCCTGACACCCACCATACCCACAACCACTCCTGACACCCACCATACCCACAACCACTCCTGACACCCTCCATACCCACAATCACTCCTGACACCCTCCATACCCACAACCACTCCTGACACCCACCACACCCACAACCAGTCCTGACACTCACCACACCCACAACCAGTCCTGACACCCACCACACCCACAACCACTCCTGACACCCACCACACCCACAACCAGTCCTGACACCCACCACACCCACAACCACTCCTGACACCCACCACACCCACAACCAGTCCTGACACTCACCACACCCACAACCACTCCTGACACCCACCACACCCACAACCACTCCTGACACCCTCCATACCCACAACCACTCCTGACACTCACCACACCCACAACCAGTCCTGACACCCACCACACCCACAACCACTCCTGACACCCTCCATACCCACAACCACTCCTGACACCCACCACACCCACAACTAGTCCTGACACTCACCACACCCACAACCACTCCTGACACCCACCATACCCACAACCAGTCCTGACACCCACCACACCCACAACCACTCCTGACACCCACCATACCCACAACCAGTCCTGACACCCTCCATACCCACAACTACTCCTGACACCCACCACACCCACAACCAGTCCTGACACCCACCACACCCACAACCACTCCTGACACCCTCCACACCCACAACCACTCCTGACACCCACCATACCCACAACCACTCCTGACACCCACCATACCCACAACCAGTCCTGACACCCACCATACCCACAACCACTCCTGACACCCACCATACCCACAACCAGTCCTGACACCCACCACACCCACAACCACTCCTGACACCCACCATACCCACAACCACTCCTGACACCCACCACACCCACAACCAGTCCTGACACCCACCACACCCACCACACCCACAACCACTCCTGACACCCACCACACCCACAACGACTCCTGACACCCACCATACCCACAACCAGTCCTGACACCCTCCACACCCACAACCACTCCTGACACCCTCCACACCCACAACCACTCCTGACACCCACCACACCCACAACAGTAGTAGGGTTGACACGCCACAGACGATTTTTTTTTTTGGGGAGAGGACCCCTGTAGGGTTGACACGCCACAGACGATTTTTTTTTTTGGGGGAGAGGACCCCTGTAGGGTTGACACGCCACAGACGATTTTTTTTGGGGGCAGAAAATCGTCTGTAGCATGTCAGGGTTTTCAGGTGAATTTGGGGAGTCACAGATTTAGGATTAAGGATTTCTTATGAGCGAGTAATTTCCGAGACTTTAGAAGTTTGTTAAGGTTTCTTATGATGAAGATAAGTTCATACGAGTTTGTTAAAGTTCTTATGGGAGAAATTCAAAATATCCCCTGTAGCATGTCTGGTTTTTCAGGTGAATTTGGGGAGTCACAGATTTAGAAGTAAGGAATTCTTATGAGGAAAATAATTTCTGAGATTTTAGAGGTTTGTTAAGCGTTCTTAATAGGAAAATAAGTAGGAAAATCTTAAAGAAAAAACTTTAGAAAATATCGTGTTTGTGTCACAGCATTTCCGGGTAAACTCTATGGACAACCTTTGCCCGTTTTCAATCACACATTTTCAAAGAGCATTTTCAGAGAATATTGTCTTAGATGTTTTGTTAAGGAAAACAGACAACTTAGCCATAACATTTAGTTTTATATCCATTTACGGCTATTTCACCTGTAAAGACCAAAATTGAACTGAGCCCAGTTTTAAGCTCATATTTCATCAGAGTCCAATTATCAACAGAAATTCGCCAGAGTCTACTTTGAGAGCAAAATTAGTCAGAGACAGTTTTTAGCTCATATTTCATCAGAGTCCAATTATCAACAGAAATTCGCCAGAGTCTACTTTGAGAGCAAAATTAGTCAGAGACAGTTTTAAGCTCATATTTCATCAGAGTCCAATTATCAACAGAAATTCGCCAGAGTCTACTTTGAGAGCAAAATTAGTCAGAGACAGTTTTAAGCTCAAATTTCATCAGTGTCCTGTAATCTGTGAAAATTCATCAGAGTCCAGTTCTTGATCGAAATTCATCAGAGTCCAGTTTTCTAGCAAAATTCGTCAGAGTCCAGTTTATACCGAAAATTCGCCAGAGTTCACTTTGTGCCAAATATTCAGAGTCCAGTTCATGATCGAAATTAATCAGAGTCCAATTAAAGACCCAAATTTGACAGATACCACATTTTCGCTACTAGCAGTCCAATCCCCCTGAAATTTTAAACAGTCATATTTCAGACGTAGTAAATAAGATCAAGTCAGTTACTGAGCTCCAGCTCTTGTCCCCCACCCTCTTCCACCCTCAAGTCTTTGTAAATAAACCATCAATTTCCCCGAAATTTTTACCCTCTGTATTTCAGACATAGTAAATATGATGTAAACAATTATAAAACTCTAGCTCTTGTCCTCTGTCCAAGTTCACTCATGTAAATTCATTACTATCAGTCCAAATCCCCCTGAGATTTAAACACCCAACTACATTTTCAGACATAGTAAATAAAAACCAGTTCAGTTATCAAGTTTCAACTCTTGTGCCCCAGCTTAGTTCATTTGTACAAGTTCTTTATTTTCCAACTAAATCACCCTGAGATTTAAAATCACCTTATTTTCTAACGTAGTAAAATTAATCTGGACATTAGCCAAGTTTCCATTTCCTCAGCCTTAGATCATCAGACATAAATATATTCAATCAAGTCCGTCTCCAGCCTAACTCTTATCCGAGTACACACATAACCCCAACCTGTGTAATTATCTTTCACCCCCTCCCACCATCTCATCTCGCCTTACCCTTTCCCTCCCTTACCTTCTCATCCCCAACGTATCCAAACCTTCAATAATCATACTGTATTTGCATATTTTCTCTATATTCAGCTGTGTTCTTCACATTTTGTCCATGTTTTCTGTGTTCATTCCATGTTCTACAAATGTTCACAGCATGCTCAGTTCAATTCTTTTCACCTGTTTTTTCTCATTTTTTCTGTAATCTTTCTCATAGTCTTATTATGTTCTCTACAAATTCTAGTCATATTTTCTATGTTTTCATATTCATCACATGTTCTCTTTACAACTTTTATACTCAATATTCATGCTAACTTCCATATTTTGTGTTCTTTGTCAATATTCATGTTCCTCTACAAGTTCATGTTCCTCACAAGATCACTTCGTTTTTCACCTTCACTTACATGTTTTCTACATTCTTTGTCATATTCTCCATGTTCTTCGCATGTTCAGTGTTCATTCTTTGTAATCCCTATTCTCCTTATCATGTTTTCATGTTCTCTGTAAGTTCATATTCCCAGCATGTTCACTGTATTCATCAACTTTTCTTACATATGTTCTTTGCCATGTTCCCCATATGTTCTCTGGGTTTTTCCCCTTACATGTTATTTAACGTTCCTTAACTAAAAAAATCTTTCGCCAATCAACTAAAACATAGTCACTTTCGTCATTTCTCAACTAAACTTATTATCCAGTCAACTAAAAATTGTCAAAGGAATCTTTCCAACACTGTTCATAACTAACTTTATCCATAGTCAAGTAAGAAAATATAGTCAAAGATATCTATCATCGTCGTTCTTAACTGACATTTATACTTTGTGGAGCACTAAAAATAGTCAAAGGAAACTTCTTTCAGCACTTTCTTAACAGCCGCTATGTTTCATCAAGTAAGAAAAAAATTGTCAAAGGAAACTTTCCAAAACTGTTCATAACTAGCTTTTATCCATCGTCAATCAACTAAAAATAATAACTTTCATCATTTCTTAACTAAACTTATTCCCCAGTCATCAGAAAATAACCGCGTTCTTCATGTTTCATTGTCATTTCATATCTAAAATTATCCATCAATCAACAGAAAAAGCCATGTTCATCATGTTTTTGTCTTTTTGCTTAACTAAAATTATGTTTTGTCAAGTAAGAAAAAATAACCAAAGATATCTTTCATCGCTGTTCTTAACTGGCATTATACTTTGGGGAGCACAAAAAATAGTCTCCCTCGTCATGTTTTCTCTTTTTCCATAACTAAAAGTATTCATCAGTCAACTAAAAAATAGTTACTTCATCATGTTTCCTTGTCATTTCTTAACTGAAATATCACTTCTCTCATCTGAAATAGTCATGTGTAGCCTCTTTCCAACACTGTTCTTAACTAAAGTAGCCTTTCACTTCGCTAAAATAGTCATATTCGTCATTGTTCCTAACTAAAATTATATGTCGTTAAGTAAGAAATATAGTCAAAGACTCTCTTTGAGACATCAAGGACTTACTCAAAGACATCAAAGTTGCACTCAAAGACATCCTTTGAGACATCAAAGACATCCTTTAAGACTTCAATGGGATTCTTCGAGATATCAAAAGACACTCTCAAACACTCAAAAATTTACTTGCATCCTCAAAGTTATTCTCAGAGGCATAAAAGTTTTCTCAGAGCTATCAAACTTGTTCTCAAAGTCATCAAAGTTATTCACAGAGTCATCAAAGTTAATCTAAGACATCATTTTTCATCAAAGATATTCTCTCTAAACCATCAATGTTCTTCTCTAAGACATAAAGTTATTCTCAGAGTCACCTTCGTTCTTCTGAGAAACTTTCCAAAACATCTTTGTTCATCAAGTTATTCTCGGAGTCATCAAAAGGTATTCTCTAACTCACTTTTGGTCATTAAAGTTAATTTCTATGTTATAAAAGTTTGTCTCAGAGACATCTAAAGTTAATCTTAGAGTTATCAAATGTAATCTCTAACTCACTTTTGTTCATCAAAGTTGATCTCAGAGTTAACAAAGGTAATCTCTAACTCACTCTCGTTCATCAAAGTTGTTTCAAAGACATCAAAGTTAATCTCAGAGTTATCCAAAGATATTCTCATGTCCACAAAAGTTAATCCAAGAGACGTCAAAGTTAATCTCAGACATCTTCGTTCATAAAAGTTATTCTCAGAGACATCTAAAGTTATTCTTTAAGACAACAAAGTCTTTCTCAGAGTCATCAAAGTTATTCTCAGAGTCACCTTTGTTATTCAAAGAAGCCTTCCGAGACATCCTCGTTCAACAAAAACTGTCCTCAGAGCCATCAAAAAGTTAAATACAGTCGTCAAAGTTATTCTCTAAGTATCTTTTCGTTCATCAGAGAAGCTTTCTAAGACATCTTTGTTCATCAAACTTGTTTTCAAAGTCATCAAAAGTTAATCTAAGACATCTTTTTTCATCAAAGTTATTTTCAGAGACATCTAAAGTTATTATGTAAGACATAAAAGTTATTCTCAGAGTCATCAAATGTTATTCTCGAAGTCATCAAAGATATTTTCAGAGACATCTAAAGTTAATTTCTATGTTATAAAAGTTATTCTCAGAGACATCTAAAGTTAATCTTGGTCATCAAAGTTGTTCTCTAAACATCAATGTTGTTCTCCAAGACATCAAAGATGTTCTCAAAATCATAAAAGTTATTCCCAGAGCTATCAAAGTTATTCTCAAAGTCATCAAAGTTATTCAAAGAGCTAACAAAAGTTATTCTCTAAGTAACCTTTCGTTCATCAGAGAAGCTTTCTAAGACATCTTCGTTCATCAATGTTAATCTCTAAGTCACCTTGGTTCATCAAAGAAACTCTCCTTCTTCCATCAAGTTATACTTTAAGACAACATTGTTGTTCTCTAAGACATCTTCAGGCATAAAATTTCTCTCCAAATGTAACTAGTTCAGCTTTTCATATCAAACTTACACTTCTGTTAAAAATATTTTCTTAGACATTTTACCTTTTAAACTGTTCTCTGAACTACACTGTTCAAACCTACGTAACCTATCCTCTCCACCCAATGTTACTTAGTTAACGTAACGTTCCTAAACCTAACTTTACCTATCCTAACATAACTTACCTTACCTTACCTATCTTACCTAACTTTACCTATCTTACCTAACTTAACCTGCATAACCTAACTTTACCTATGTTACCTTACCTTACCTTACCTATCTTACCTAACCTAACCTAACTTTACCTATGTTACCTTACCTTACCTACCTTTCCTAACTTAACCTGCTTAACCTATCTTACCTATCTTACCTAACCTTTCAGATGTAGTTTATTGTGTTTTTGACATATTTGTTGAATATATTATCCTTTTCCTAACCTTTCAGATGTAGTTTTGTTTCTCCTTTTTGTATATTTTTACCCAAACCATCTTTCCTTCTTTACTTTGTTTTCACAAATAAGTTCATTCTTTATCATAGTAATAATAAAAATTACAATAGTAAAGAATCAGATCTACTAAGACTTGAAATTGAGAAACAAGAGCTCAAGGGAGTGAGAGCATGAAAGAAGAGCAAGGAGTAAGAGAGAGGGGGCGGAAGAGAATGGGACCAAAGAAGAGAGAATGAGAGAGAGTGTGGGCATGGGAGCACTAAGACTTGAATTGAGAAAAAGAAAAACTAAGTGAATGAGAGTGAGGGTGTGAGAATGGGAGCAATAAGACTTGAATTTGAGAAACAAGAGAGCATTTGAGCAAATGAGGGAGAGAGAGGGGGAGGAAGAGAGAGAATAAGGGAGAGAGATAGAAAAGGAGGGTTAGAAGGAGTAGGAGAATCAAAGTAAAGAAGGAAAGATGGTTTGGGTAAAAATATACAAAAAGGAGAAACAAAACTACATCTGAAAGGTTAGGAAAAGGATAATATATTCAACAAATATGTCAAAAACACCATAAACTACATCTGAAAGGTTAGGTTAAAGGGTTGGGGAATAAGAACATAAGATAGAACCTACTAAATACACTAAGATTACAAGAGGTTAGGTTAAGGGGTGTTTAGAGAACAACTTTGATGACCAAGATTAACTTTAGATGTCTCTGAGAATAACTTTTATAACATAGAAATTAACTTTAGATGTCTCTGAAAATATCTTTGATGACTTCGAGAATAACATTTGATGACTCTGAGAATAACTTTTATGTCTTACATAATAACTTTAGATGTCTCTGAAAATAACTTTGATGAAAAAAGATGTCTTAGATTAACTTTTGATGACTTTGAAAACAAGTTTGATGAACAAAGATGTCTTAGAAAGCTTCTCTGATGAACGAAAAGATACTTAGAGAATAACTTTGACGACTGTATTTAACTTTTTGATGGCTCTGAGGACAGTTTTTGTTGAACGAGGATGTCTCGGAAGGCTTCTTTGAATAACAAAGGTGACTCTGAGAATAACTTTGATGACTCTGAGAAAGACTTTGTTGTCTTAAAGAATAACTTTAGATGTCTCTGAGAATAACTTTTATGAACGAAGATGTCTGAGATTAACTTTGACGTCTCTTGGATTAACTTTTGTGGACATGAGAATATCTTTGGATAACTCTGAGATTAACTTTGATGTCTTTGAAACAACTTTGATGAACGAGAGTGAGTTAGAGATTACCTTTGTTAACTCTGAGATCAACTTTGATGAACAAAAGTGAGTTAGAGATTACATTTGATAACTCTAAGATTAACTTTAGATGTCTCTGAGACAAACTTTTATAACATAGAAATTAACTTTAATGACCAAAAGTGAGTTAGAGAATACCTTTTGATGACTCCGAGAATAACTTGATGAACAAAGATGTTTTGGAAAGTTTCTCAGAAGAACGAAGGTGACTCTGAGAATAACTTTATGTCTTAGAGAAGAACATTGATGGTTTAGAGAGAATATCTTTGATGAAAAATGATGTCTTAGATTAACTTTGATGACTCTGTGAATAACTTTGATGACTTTGAGAACAAGTTTGATAGCTCTGAGAAAACTTTTATGCCTCTGAGAATAACTTTGAGGATGCAAGTAAATTTTTGAGTGTTTGAGAGTGTCTTTTGATATCTCGAAGAGTCCCATTGAAGTCTTAAAGGATGTCTTTGATGTCTCAAAGGATGTCTTTGAGTGCAACTTTGATGTCTTTGAGTAAGTCCTTGATGTCTCGAAGAGAGTCTTTGACTATATTTCTTACTTAACGACATATAATTTTAGTTAGGAACAATGACGAATATGACTATTTTAGCGAAGTGAAAGGCTACTTTAGTTAAGAACAGTGTTGGAAAGAGGCTACACATGACTATTTCAGATGAGAGAAGTGATATTTCAGTTAAGAAATGACAAGGAAACATGATGAAGTAACTATTTTTTAGTTGACTGATGAATACTTTTAGTTATGGAAAAAGAGAAAACATGACGAGGGAGACTATTTTTTGTGCTCCCCAAAGTATAATGCCAGTTAAGAACAGCGATGAAAGATATCTTTGGTTATTTTTTCTTACTTGACAAAACATAATTTTAGTTAAGCAAAAAGACAAAAACATGATAAACATGGCTTTTTCTGTTGATTGATGGATAATTTTAGATATGAAATGACAATGAAACATGAAGAACACGGTTATTTTCTGATGACTGGGGAATAAGTTTAGTTAAGAAATGATGAAAGTTATTATTTTTAGTTGATTGACGATGGATAAAAGCTAGTTATGAACAGTTTTGGAAAGTTTCCTTTGACAATTTTTTTCTTACTTGATGAAACATAGCGGCTGTTAAGAAAGTGCTGAAAGAAGTTTCCTTTGACTATTTTTAGTGCTCCACAAAGTATAAATGTCAGTTAAGAACGACGATGATAGATATCTTTGACTATATTTTCTTACTTGACTATGGATAAAGTTAGTTATGAACAGTGTTGGAAAGATTCCTTTGACAATTTTTAGTTGACTGGATAATAAGTTTAGTTGAGAAATGACGAAAGTGACTATGTTTTAGTTGATTGGCGAAAGATTTTTTTAGTTAAGGAACGTTAAATAACATGTAAGGGGAAAAACCCAGAGAACATATGGGGAACATGGCAAAGAACATATGTAAGAAAAGTTGATGAATACAGTGAACATGCTGGGAATATGAACTTACAGAGAACATGAAAACATGATAAGGAGAATAGGGATTACAAAGAATGAACACTGAACATGCGAAGAACATGGAGAATATGACAAAGAATGTAGAAAACATGTAAGTGAAGGTGAAAAACGAAGTGATCTTGTGAGGAACATGAACTTGTAGAGGAACATGAATATTGACAAAGAACACAAAATATGGAAGTTAGCATGAATATTGAGTATAAAAGTTGTAAAGAGAACATGTGATGAATATGAAAACATAGAAAATATGACTAGAATTTGTAGAGAACATAATAAGACTATGAGAAAGATTACAGAAAAAATGAGAAAAAACAGGTGAAAAGAATTGAACTGAGCATGCTGTGAACATTTGTAGAACATGGAATGAACACAGAAAACATGGACAAAATGTGAAGAACACAGCTGAATATAGAGAAAATATGCAAATACAGTATGATTATTGAAGGTTTGGATACGTTGGGGATGAGAAGGTAAGGGAGGGAAAGGGTAAGGCGAGATGAGATGGAGGAAGGTGGGAGGGGGTGAAAGATAATTACACAGGTTGGGGTTATGTGTGTACTCGGATAAGAGTTAGGCTGGAGACGGACTTGATTGAATATATTTATGTCTGATGATCTAAGGCTGAGGAAATGGAAACTTGGCTAATGTCCAGATTAATTTTACTACGTTAGAAAATAAGGTGATTTTAAATCTCAGGGTGATTTAGTTGGAAAATAAAGAACTTGTACAAATGAACTAAGCTGGGGCACAAGAGTTGAAACTTGATAACTGAACTGGTTTTTATTTACTATGTCTGAAAATGTAGTTGGGTGTTTAAATCTCAGGGGGATTTGGACTGATAGTAATGAATTTACATGAGTGAACTTGGACAGAGGACAAGAGCTAGAGTTTTATAATTGTTTACATCATATTTACTATGTCTGAAATACAGAGGGTAAAAATTTCGGGGAAATTGATGGTTTATTTACAAAGACTTGAGGGTGGAAGAGGGTGGGGGACAAGAGCTGGAGCTCAGTAACTGACTTGATCTTATTTACTACGTCTGAAATATGACTGTTTAAAATTTCAGGGGGATTGGACTGCTAGTAGCGAAAATGTGGTATCTGTCAAATTTGGGTCTTTAATTGGACTCTGATTAATTTCGATCATGAACTGGACTCTGAATATTTGGCACAAAGTGAACTCTGGCGAATTTTCGGTATAAACTGGACTCTGACGAATTTTGCTAGAAAACTGGACTCTGATGAATTTCGATCAAGAACTGGACTCTGATGAATTTTCACAGATTACAGGACACTGATGAAATTTGAGCTTAAAACTGTCTCTGACTAATTTTGCTCTCAAAGTAGACTCTGGCGAATTTCTGTTGATAATTGGACTCTGATGAAATATGAGCTTAAAACTGTCTCTGACTAATTTTGCTCTCAAAGTAGACTCTGGCGAATTTCTGTTGATAATTGGACTCTGATGAAATATGAGCTTAAAACTGGGCTCAGTTCAATTTTGGTCTTTACAGGTGAAATAGCCGTAAATGGATATAAAACTAAATGTTATGGCTAAGTTGTCTGTTTTCCTTAACAAAACATCTAAGACAATATTCTCTGAAAATGCTCTTTGAAAATGTGTGATTGAAAACGGGCAAAGGTTGTCCATAGAGTTTACCCGGAAATGCTGTGACACAAACACGATATTTTCTAAAGTTTTTTCTTTAAGATTTTCCTACTTATTTTCCTATTAAGAACGCTTAACAAACCTCTAAAATCTCAGAAATTATTTTCCTCATAAGAATTCCTTACTTCTAAATCTGTGACTCCCCAAATTCACCTGAAAAACCTGACATGCTACAGGGGATATTTTGAATTTCTCCCATAAGAACTTTAACAAACTCGTATGAACTTATCTTCATCATAAGAAACCTTAACAAACTTCTAAAGTCTCGGAAATTACTCGCTCATAAGAAATCCTTAATCCTAAATCTGTGACTCCCCAAATTCACCTGAAAACCCTGACATGCTACAGACGATTTTCTGCCCAAAAAAAAAAATCGTCTGTGGCGTGTCAACCCTACAGGGGTCCTCTCCCCCCAAAAAAAAATCGTCTGTGGCGTGTCAACCCTACAGGGGTCCTCTCCCCCCAAAAAAAAAATCGTCTGTGGCGTGTCAACCCTACTACTCACAACCACTCCTGACACCCACCATACCCACAACCAGTCCTGACACTCACCACACCCACAACCACTCCTGACACCCACCACACCCACAACCACTCCTGACACCCACCACACCCACAACCAGTCCTGACACCCACCACACCCACAACCAGTCCTGACACCCACCACACCCACAACCACTCCTGACACCCACCACACCCACAACCACTCCTGACACCCACCACACCCACAACCACTCCTGACACCCACCATACCCACAACCAGTCCTGACACTCACCACACCCACAACCAGTCCTGACACCCACCACACCCACAACCAGTCCTGACACCCACCACACCCACAACCACTCCTGACACCCACCACACCCACAACCACTCCTGACACCCACCACACCCACAACCAGTCCTGACACCCACCACACCGACAACCTGTCCTGACACCCACCACACCCACAACCACTCCTGACACCCACCACACCCACAACCACTCCTGACACCCACCACACCCACAACCAGTCCTGACACCCTCCACACCCACAACCACTCCTGACACCCACCACGCCCACAACCACTCCTGACACCCACCACACCCACAACCAGTCCTGACACCCACCACACCCACAACCACTCCTGACACCCACCATACCCACAACCACTCCTGACACCCACCATACCCACAACCACTCCTGACACCCACCATACCCACAACCACTCCTGACACCCACCATACCCACAACCACTCCTGACACCCACCATACCCACAACCACTCCTGACACCCACCATACCCACAACCACTCCTGACACTCACCACACCCACAACCACTCCTGACACCCACCACACCCACAACCACTCCTGACACCCACCACACCCACAACCACTCCTGACACTCACCACACCCACAACCACTCCTGACACCAACCACACCCACACCCACAACCACTCCTGACACCCACCACACCCACAACCACTCCTGACACCCACCATACCCACAACCACTCCTGACACCCACCATACCCACAACCACTCCTGACACCCACCATACCCACAACCACTCCTGACACCCACCATACCCACAACCACTCCTGACACCCACCATACCCACAACCACTCCTGACACCCACCACACCCACAACCAGTCCTGACACCCACCACACCCACAACCACTCCTGACACCCACCACACCCACACCCACAACCACTCCTGACACCCACCATACCCACAACCACTCCTGACACCCACCATACCCACAACCACTCCTGACACCCACCATACCCACAACCACTCCTGACACCCACCATACCCACAACCACTCCTGACACCCACCATACCCACAACCACTCCTGACACCCACCATACCCACAACCACTCCTGACACCCACCATACCCACAACCACTCCTGACACTCACCACACCCACAACCACTCCTGACACCCACCACACCCACAACCACTCCTGACACCCACCACACCCACAACCACTCCTGACACTCACCACACCCACAACCACTCCTGACACCAACCACACCCACACCCACAACCACTCCTGACACCCACCACACCCACAACCACTCCTGACACCCACCATACCCACAACCACTCCTGACACCCACCATACCCACAACCACTCCTGACACCCACCATACCCACAACCACTCCTGACACCCCACCATACCCACAACCACTCCTGACACCCACCATACCCACAACCACTCCTGACACCCACCATACCCACAACCACTCCTGACACCCACCATACCCACAACCACTCCTGACACCCACCATACCCACAACCACTCCTGACACTCACCACACCCACAACCACTCCTGACACCCACCACACCCACAACCACTCCTGACACCCACCACACCCACAACCACTCCTGACACTCACCACACCCACAACCACTCCTGACACCAACCACACCCACACCCACAACCACTCCTGACACCCACCACACCCACACCCACAACCACTCCTGACACCCACCATACCCACAACCACTCCTGACACCCACCATACCCACAACCACTCCTGACACCCACCATACCCACAACCACTCCTGACACCCTCCATACCCACAACCACTCCTGACACCCACCACACCCACAACTAGTCCTGACACTCACCACACCCACAACCACTCCTGACACCCACCACACCCACAACCACTCCTGACACCCACCATACCCACAACCAGTCCTGACACCCACCACACCCACAACCACTCCTGACACCCACCATACCCACAACCAGTCCTGACACCCTCCATACCCACAACTACTCCTGACACCCACCACACCCACAACCAG